>NC_092644.1:17773631-17823772 GCF_039555335.1 Amphiura filiformis
GGTCTTAATTCAGAGAGAAGGTAAAAAAAAAAGGGATCATTCCATGAGACTGGGGAAAATCATACGAAAAAAAAGCACCGCAGGGGGCTGGCATTCGGTGAGAAATTATCAAAAAAGTGTCCAAAATTCATGAAAAAAAAAGGAATCTTTTGGTGACAGGCAAAGCTCAAAAAGGGGGTAATTGGGTGAGAATGAGTTCAGTTAAACAAATAAGGGGGTCATGGGTAGAGAGAGGGAGTTGAAAATGGGGTCAATGTAGTCCTGCAAGCAAGACACCCCCATTTAGGGTGGATTTCAGTATTTTCGAATTACTCTGGGCCAAAAATTTAATTTTATTTTGATGTATATGTGGTGTTTCCAATTTTTTTCCTAAAATCTACAAAATTCTTTTATATGTTTTAGCAAATTTTTGCGCAATTTTGTCCATACTACTATAAATAGTTGGGCGAATTTACCATAATTTTAACAGAAAAAATGTTGGTCACCCCATCAAATTTGGTTTATTTTGTGTGTATTTTAAATCCCAGCCGCATACCCTAAACCCAAATCAAAATCAAGAACTTTCCCATCCTTTTGTAAATACTAACTCAGGCGACTATTAGCATTAGTATTTTAATTTAATTTACCATTAGTCATTTTTCTTTATTGTTGTGAAGTTTATGCAGTTTCCTTATAAAAAGTCTTGGGATATCTTTTATAGAACCTATACATTTTCTCTTGCTTGAGTGTAATCTTTATTTGTCTGAGCTGAGTATTTGAATGGAAACACTAGGTTATGCTCCCCATCCACAATATTTTCCGCAGTTAACATTTGCATGGCATACATAATGTATACATTAGTATTATGAGGTTAGAGATTCCACATAATGCCATTATTATTTCCCTTACCTAACAAAAAATAGAAACAAAATAAAGTCTGCACAAAAAGTAACATTAAGCTGTTACAAAAAATACGTCTATAGCTTCAGAACCAATAACTGTTTTCAAAATATTTTAACACTGAGGAAAGGATAATTATTTACGCGCATTGTGATGCCCCATTTGTCAAATGCTTGTTCAATATTAACAATACAGTAGTGTTTTAAATAAAATATCCGAATTTAAAGTTGCTGTTTAGAGCGATCAATGGTTATTATGCCAGCTCTGTAGCACGTAAAGCCTCGCCATTATCTTCACGTTTACTTCAAATCAATACAAATAACTGCAATTTTTAAATTCAAATATTTTTCTTTCAAACACTGCTGTATTGTTAATATTGAACAAAATTGGACAAATTGGGTATCAAAATGCGCCTTGCGTGTACATAAGCATGCAGACACGCTAAACTGAGCAACAAAATAAAAATAGGTAAAGTTCAATGGCCAAATATATGATCAATTCCAGGACCCACAACAGTGCCAGGTATAAACAATAAAAAAGTACAATGGAACAGTGAAATAAGTGAAGAAAATCACTGTTTGTGCACATAAGCAGACAAACCAATCAGAATTGACTAATATGTGAATGTTGCAATTTTTGCTATCTTCAGTAGATAGTAGATGCCTGTCCCAGTGCTGCGGATGCTAAAGCTTAAACAATTTTCCACAAAATGTCAAGAGTCCCAAAAGATCATGGAAAATTAGTTTTCAAGTTTCCAATATTTGTCTTGGCCCTTCAGAGCCATATTACGCGTAAAATAAAGGAATATGACTGATGATGCAAGTCCTGTTGAAATGACAGCAGTGGCTTTTTCAGTTCTTCGAATTTCAGAAAATAATTGAAAAAATGTACCTGCCTGAAAATTCTAAAATATTTGTTCTCATCATAGCATAATTCATGGGTAGGCCTAATTAGGTGGACACTTAGAGTGAAAATGCCTTCTTTGAGTCACTTTGAAAACAATTATAAGGCTTTGTAGAAATACTAAATTGGTCAATAATATAATTAATATAAATTTTACGAATTTAGAACAAATAGCAATTTATTGTACCTAAAAATGTTAATATTGTCCATGCATAGGCACACTTTATCTCATATTCTATGACTACACCTACATCTCAGTCATTTAAGGAAATGTAAGTCGAGCTGAGAAAATGTCATTTATCGAAGCCATTTACACAGTAAAGGGATTGTTTTGGGGTGAAAAAATTGGTGTCACTTTAATAAAAACCTATAGCACAGGTGTCCCAAAAATAATTTTTTTGTAAAGAAACCTTTAATCATTAGCTTTAATAGATTGAAAAAAAATCAATCAGCTCACAACTTTTGAAGATATGCTGTTTTTTTAGAAATGTACCCCTTTTCCCCTCTGTCCACGGAGGAGGTTTGGCTACTTTAAAGATTAAAAAGAAGCACACGTATCATGCATGAATATCAAACATTACTCCATGATAACTTTATAAAAAACAACTTTATTTGGGGAATGGGCTTTACCGGTGGGCTTATGGGCTATGGAATTATGGGCAAAATGGATGTGGAGTAGCACTTCTTTTGCTATACTTGCAGTTACTTATTTTTTTGTTTATTTATGCCTTTTGTTTATTATGTTTCTTACTTTGTTGTTTATTGCTTTCTTTTTATTTACAACATAAGTCATTTCTCTTTTTGGGATTAAAAGGTAGCTCTGAAAAGGGCTGTTTGGGTTGTCTTTGGTTCTTCTGAAGTGAGTTTACTGTTTACTGTGCTGCTCTGCCCTTAGACTATGCCACAGTCGATTTTTGATAAATAAAAGCACATTATTAATCATGATGAAAGCATTCAGCTGAACTCGAAATTATACTGATATTTATTACATCAAATACTAGTATAAAATTGTTATGAAAAAGTTTATATAAATTTATTAGTGACAGTAAAAGTAAAGTGTAACATATCATAATGTCATAATTATATTGGCACTTCAATACTGAACAATTCTGATTTTAGAATCTACCAGTTTATTAATCGCGAAAGTCCGAGTTAAAAATCGACTATGTACTTTGACTTTGAACGGGCAAAGTCCCTAACCCACACACTGTTTTAAAAATAAGTTAAAATTTTTTTTTCTTTAACAAATTAATCAATTATCAGGATCAGGGCCTATGCTATACAGAAAGATAGCGGCTTTTCTCACATGGCGAGGAACAACAGAGTCAAACGCACCCTCCACCAAAGGAAAATTAAGAAAACATCACGGTGCTCAAGACTAAACCACAAGAACACGCAGAAATTAAAGAAAAACATCAAGAAATAGAGAGCCTCGGCTTTCATTACTAACCTATCGGACTATGAGCTTTCGGACGACCAAATCCTAGCTCTATCCAAAGGTCTTGGGTTCATCCCTACTCCCGACAAACCGAGCAAAAACGCCATCATGCGTGATTGTAAAGACCTCATAAGAATTATGAGAATAAGGTACCACGCCTCACTCAGTAAATGGCCTAAAAGACCCAAGTTCAGACTTCCATCGCAATGGCAACCAGGACCCACCATGTGCAATGAACTGGACTTTTACGAGAATCTTAAAGTGGAACTGTCCGAAATCCCAACCAAGAAAGTCAAACCCAACTATAACCCAAATGAGAAAAGGGCATGGGAAACTCTGAAGAAAAACACTCAGATAATACTCAAACCCTACGACAAAGGTAGAGGTATAGCAGTAATATCTAAGCAACACTACCTAGAAGAGGGATACCGACAACTAAGTAGAAATGACCAGTACCTAAAACTAGATTATAACCCAACAAAGGCTACAGCAGACATGCTACACAGTCTAGCCTGCGAAATGTATGTTGAAAAACAAATCGACATAGCTTTGACAGACTACCTGGACCCATTTAATGGGCAAATGAGAACCCCGGTTTTCTTCATGCTACCTAAAGTCCACAAAACCCCTCCACCAGGAGTACGATTTGTAGGAAGACCAGTTGTCTCCAACTGCTCCTCTCCACTGGAGAGGGCCTCAGAACTCATAGACTTCTACCTTCTACCAGTGGTGAGATCCCAACCCACTTACCTGAAGGATACAGGGACACCATCAGGAAGATCGAAAACTTGACTCTACCTTAGCCAGTCTGGATGTGGTTTCGATGTTCACATCGGTCCCACAAGATCAAGCTTTTCGAGTTACTTTGGAGACACTCGCAAATCTGGACCCTTTTGATTACGACCCAATCATTCCAGATATGAAATACATGGTAGAACTCCTACGCCTGGTGTTATACAGGAATTCTTTTGAATTCAATGACGAATACTTCCTACAAACCTCAGGGGTACCTATGGGCCAAAGATCATCAGGTAGCATATATGCAACCTTGTAGTCCATGAATTGGAAAACAAGATCTTACAATCGACTACACACATCCACACCTTATACAGGTATATGGATGACACGTTAGTTTTCTGGACGGGAAGTTTAGAAGACCTACAAACTTTCGTCCAGCAGGTGAACACCTTCCACGACACTCTGAAGTTTACATATGAAGCTTCCGAGGACACCATCCAATTCCTAGACCTGGTCATATACAAAGGCAAACGCTTTAAAGAGAAAGGTATCCTGGACATCAAATGTCATACAAAGAAAACAGAGACAGGACAATTCTTACATAGATCATCATGCCACCCACAGCCAGTTTTCGATGGTTTCGTACGCGCTGAAGTCATGCGATACGCAAGAAATAATAACAACCATGAAACATTCTTGAAAAAGAAAGATTTCTTCATGGAGAAACTTTCCACCAGAGGCTACAGCGAAGCTGAACTTCTCAAGGCGGGTTCCTCAATCAACTTTGAAGACCGCCATTTATTCCTCGAGGAGAACCCAAAATCTCGAGAAATACCTTTGGTTTTCAAAACCAAATATGCCCTGCATTTCGCGGGCAAGCGCATAAAACAGGCTATACAGAAACATTGGAATATGAAAATAACATTCCCCAAACCACCAATGATAGCCTACAGCAGAGCTGAGAACCTGCAGGACTCACTAGTAAAGGCCAAACTTCCATCTCCAGAAGAAGATGATCACACTTATGAGGACTTCATGGGGTACGAGGGCACCCCTCCCGCCTCACCCACCTTACAACAACTTCAAGAACTGGAAACAGAGAGTAGGGGTTTCAACAAATTTAGTAGCCATCGAGGATTCAGATACTGAATCCACCAACATACAATAGATCTCTCAATCTGAAGATTTTGAAGAGACGAGGTATCCAACAACTCTTCTTAATTGTAAACATTAAGAAAATATGCACGAAGACATATAGGCCTACGCAACGCCTTGTTAGGTGACAACATGACTCCACCACCAACAAAATAGATAGCCTATAACTTCACGAAGATCTTTCGAATATACACAGGAAGAGGCAACAGATATAGGCCTACGGACCTATACCAAACACAAGGTCACCCAAGCATCCACCTAAACCAGGAATAGACAAGCTCTCCAAAGAGGTTCCAAAGAAATAGGGCCTCCAGCAAGCTACTGATGAAGGACCATCGTATTCCGTTTACATGGTCCAGAAACACGTGTCTAGCAAGCTGCTATATAGCCTGGACTCGACCCTGTTAAATGTTAAAAGGTAATAACCCCTAGTGAATCACATATAATTCATGCTTCACTGAGTAACAGTTTTCAGACTCCAAAACGGAGCCTGAGAGTCGTAGTATCCAGCTATACTCCGGTCACATGTCTCAGGACATGCGACCCACCTTGTCTTAATCATCAAGTGGACACAGAAACCGAAGATCTCCCCATAACATGAAGTCTCTTATAAAAAAACTCAAATGACGGGGATTTCTAACCCTATGCGTCTCTTCTATTTCGGAGCTAACTATCATAGTTAATTACTACATGTTATCTCCGTCTCCGACACTAGCGTGCATGCACGCTGGATTGCGTCTATACGCACCATACGCGAAATACGTGCACATACCTCTCACAAAATGGTCAGAGATGCAGCATCATAACCAAAACCCAACAAGGATGACAACTACACTTTTTCTTTAATTTCTATGAAATTAACATTTGAAATTTCTGCATGTATACGACACAAAAGGAGAACAATATGACCGAATCTTCAAGCACATCCATCTATATTACTGCTTTGTACTGATAAACCGGAATATAGAGTTTTTAATGTATATAACCTACAGGTAGGCCTACGTTACACTCTTTTATGGGATAGCGAGGCAAAATACCGATTTGGACTTTCATCAGTTTGGCTGGACGTTCTGCTACCCCCTTCACCCCCCTTCCTCAGTAATGTTTAAACCTTTTTTTTGTGATTAGGGTGAACTTACCCCACCATATGGGCGAACCTGCCCCAATATGGGGCAAGTTCGCCACTTTGCAAAACTTTTTGTTTGCTCTATCCTGTTGCTATTGTAAGGCCTATAGTTCTGGGATTGTGGTTGTATATAGCTAAGACATATGGCTTTCACATGAGCTAACCAGGTCATCCCTAACCTTAAAATTGACATCGCTCGGCTGGTCAGAAAAAATTAGGGCGAACACTCCCCGCACTCCCCTATGCACAATGGGCAAGTGGACTACAGGGTAGTCTAAGCGAAGAGGGGCTTTTATTTTTATCGCAAAATCGGTGTAGCCTAAATACCCTTTATTTGTGCTATTTTAGCGTGTAGGCCTACAATAATGCCTGGAAAAAGGAGGAGGACTCTTTTATTTGTTGTTCTGAGAGATAGGCCCCCTCTAACTATCACAAAACTTTATAAAAGTGTTACTTGTATATTAGCAAGGCTATAGAAAGCATCTCTACTTCCTAGACATATTTTTTGAAAAGTTATAGGCCTAACTGAATTTCAAAAAATAAAAATAAAATTGAAAAGACCTCAAAAAAGGAAGCGGGAGGGGACGTGAAACATGTTCTATTTTTTTGGGCCTTATCGGTTCCCACTGTGATTCGAATCAGGCCATGGAAGAAGAATAGAGCACGAAGTGTGTGATCAGGCCCCGGAGGAACCACTTACATTACGTGATGGACACCATGCTCATGTATGGACTCTCAAAACGCACCCTAAACGAGTATTACTCACCTCGTGCAAAACATACCCTAAACAAGTATTTTGCCATTTTTTAACACTAATAAAGTACAAATTCATGTTCATTTTGTTGTTTAATATAAGTAGTTTGAAGTTCCTTAATGTTTTACCCTACGATTTGTTCTGGTAGAAGCCAAACATAGCCTATTTCACCATTTTTTATTTTGCCATTAAACTTTGGTACCCTAAAAAAGCCTAATCAAGTATACCCTTTTTTCCCGACTTTGGCAATTCTGGCACCCTTTACACTGTACGCGCGTACATCGCCCGTTCGTGAAAAACTACCCTTTTTACGCGTTTTTGTACACGAGCATGGTGTCCACCTTGTAATGGCAGTGCCCCCCCCCCCCGGGATCAGGCTGAGTGGTGTCCGGTAATCGGTAGGCCTATCCTATCCCCGGGGAGGAGGAACTTCCATACCGGATAGGCCTATTATAGGCCTACATCATGTGTAGGCCTACCTCGCTCGGGATAGGCCCCTATTTTAAAAACCGGCTTGTACCCAATGACCCAGGGGCGTAGCCAGCTTTTTTGGTCGGGAGGGGGGGCAAATAAAATTTCGGGGGCAGACGAAAAAATTAGTTGCATTATACAATAGATGGACGGTGTACGCGTGTAGCGCGCACAAAATTGGTGTTTTACACTATTTTTGTCCATTATCAGGATTGAAATGGACTTTATATTTACATTGTGCGAGCGTAGCGCGCCAAAATTTCGCATTTTACACTATTTTGGCCCATGATCGGGCTGCGGGAAATTCGGTAGAATTTCGGTGAAAAGGGCTCCTTGCCCTTTTCTTTTCTTTTGCCCTTTTGATTTACTCTTTTTTGTTTTTTCAGTGGGGCACTTTTTTCCATCATTTTTTGTCAGGGGTGTACTTTGCCCCCATCTGCCCCACTGCACCGCTGGCTACGCTACTGCAATCGGACCCCTTTTTTGTGTTATTGTCCTACCTAATACCCACTATGACCCCTTTAAAAAAATTCAGATACTCAATGACTCCCTTTTTCTATTTCCTGCTACCCAATGACAAAGTTTTGCGAATGGTAGCAAGCTTTGGCAAAAATTGCATTGATCATTAAATTTTCATAGCGAGTGTGTAGAAGCATTCAAATATCACAGATATAATTTTGTAGGTCCTGTGGTTCTTGAGTTATGTTGTAAAGAGGGCTGAAACAACAATACCTTTGTATAACGTACATAACTCATTAACAACAATAAATCAAGCGAGTTTTCAAATGATATGATTTGTAGAATCAACTATTGCAAAACATCGAACTTAGGTGTTATTTTTCAATAATATATTGATTAAGATAATGAAAATAATAATAATAATGATAATAATAATAATAAAACACCATCCCAGAGCCCTCATTTCTTATTTTTATGGTTTTTGTTAAAACATCTAGCCAAAATGATTTAAAATCAAGTTCGTCTTTGACTAAATTTGGACCAGGGAGATAAATAACATGTTAACTGGGTGGGCAAATGCCCACCCAGTAAATTAATTTGCCCACCCAGTAAATTCAACTTGCCCATTGCCCAAAAGTGCCCACCCAGTAAATTATTTTGCCCACAAGAAATTGGGCACCATAATAATTATCATAAAACTAGTACCAACGTGCATATCTTGAAATCAACTTGCATTTTGAAATTAATGTTGAATAATGAAAGTGATGCATCTATTCTTAACATTTGCCAATTTATTCATTTACCATCACTGCAAAAAGCGTGTTTAGGAATTAAACACCTTTCTTGCACCACATTTCTAAACATGCTTGATTCCTAAACCCTATAGTGGCAGCCAGCCCTGATATATAGCTACTAACCGCTCCATCTCAGGGGCACTTGACGTGATGGGGTGTGCAGACAGCGCACTGCAAAAAGTGTGTTTAGGAATTAAACACTTTTCTAAACACTATCTTGCACCATGTTTTTAAACATGTTTAAATGCTACACATGTTTAGGAATTTGATGGGTATGTGTTTAGGAATTTAACACATGATGTTATGGAATTTGACATTGGTTTTAGGAATAAAACACTTTTCTTGCACCACGTTTCTAAACATGTTTGATTCCTAAACACCAATGTCAAATTTCCTAAACACAGCCCATCAAATTCCTAAACATGTGTAGCATTTAAACATGATTAAAAACATGGTGCAAGATAGTGTTTAATTCCTAAACACACTTTTTGCAGTGATGTTTACAACTTCGAGTAAGAATAATTATCACACAGTACAAAATGGTATATAAGAAGCCAAAAAGTAATATACTTTTGAGCAATTTCAACACAAAACCTCAAAACATTCTTATCAAATCATGCTTATGAGCCCAGTAATATGAATATTCATGAATAAGGTGTGTTTTAATAGACTTGGAGCATTATAATTATTTGAAACTTAGATCCAGATATACCGTATGCATTGTTCATTTCAAGTCTTTGAGATTGCACAAATAGGTAATAGCATTATGAAAATTGACTGAAATCAATCTAAATTTTAAATGTTGAAAAAATGCATGTTATTTTACATTGTCATCTTTTTACACCTTTTGACTGTGATTCTGCATCCGTCTTTATTATTATTTTGTGCAACATTGGGGCCTATGTTATAAGAATTAAGAATTATAAAAATTTAAGGGGGCACAACACCCCTGGTCAATTTTTTGTCTATTTTTCTCAAAAATTATAGCACAAGGACTACAACTACTGTACTGAAAATTCAGCAACTCAAAGTTAGTAGTTATTGATGTATTGATCAAAAATTGTTTTTCCCTTATTTTTAACTGTAACTCCACAACTGTTGTCTGTGCTGAAATAAAATTTCCAGTGCAGTAGTTGTAGTCCTTGCCCCTATAATATACATATCTTACTTGTCCCCAATGCGCTAAATTTTTTAAGAAAAATGCAAAAATAGGCACAAATTCGGGCAGGAGTGTAGTACCCCCTTAAGGTTATCAATTATTTTAAACTGTTGTGATTTGGTAGTTCACAGCATCTTACGAATGGTAGTGAGTTTTGGCAAAAACTGCATTGCTCAATTCATAGCGAGCGTGTAGAAGAATTGAAATAAAACAAATTAATAGGTACTGCGGTTCTTGAGTTACATTGTAAAGAGGGCTGAAACAACAACACTTTTGTAAAACGTACATAACTTATTAACAACAATAAATTAAGCAAGTTTGCAAAGTATACGATTTGTAGAATGAACTTTTGCAAAACATCAAGGTATTAAGTTTCAATAATATATTGATCTAGATAATGAAAATCGATTAGGAAGAGGTGAGCGAATATGAAAAGGGCCTGTTGATCAAACTTGGAATGAACTGCATTGACGCATGCATTATTTAAACGCTCATTTCTTCGCAATTGGTCAATTGATTCAAGTAAAATTGACATATAAGATGCAAAATAAGATGGGCTATACGCTGCTTTTTAAATTTTTTTTTTTTTTGCTTAATTTTCAACTTACGGCCAAATTAGTTTGCCCGGTAATTTTTTCTGGGACACCCTGTACAACTTTAATGTTTACACGTTTAAACTTTATCAAAACAACTTGTTCCAGGTCCACCTGTTTTCTTTACGAATTCTATCTTATTCATTCTAGAAATAGCAATTTTTTATTTCCGACTAATAAGTACCGGGCCAGCTCATCCTGGCCCAGTCCAAAAAGGTCTTTGGGTAGCCGCGCCTAAAAAAAGGGTCATCAGGCTGATCATCATCGTCATCATCATCATCAAATCATCCGAAGCATCATCATTATATCCAAGTCATCATCCGAGTCAGTGACTGAATCTGATGCATCGGCATCTTGTCATCCTCATTGTCACCATGATCATCTAAGTCCTCATTATCCTAGGCATCATCATCATTCTTATCTAGTACATCATCACCACCATCATCATCATCATCTGAGTCATCACTGAGTCATTATATGAGTCACCATATGAGTCATCTGAGAAATCATCATCATCTGAGTCATCATCATTATCTGAATCGTTATCATTATCATCATCATCATCATCATCATTTGAGTAATCCTCCTCATCCGAAACATCGACAACATCAGGGTCATCATCCTCAGGTACATCATTATTTTTGGTGATACAATACACACTAATTTTACAATTGTTTGAATTGTAGGCCTAATGATTCTAAATTTTATTTGCCCATATTAACGATAGGCCTACTGATACATGGTTAGACGGACGTGGTATATTGTGTCTCTTCGCATCGAATAAATGAAACCCGTGGTTCCCCTGGTTGGCGCAAATTCCCCGACAACGAGAAAATTGCTACCGCAATTTACATTAGAAATACGTTATAATTGTTCTGGCGCATCGGCACCTCTTGACTGGTTGGCCAAGCCGGAAATCGACCCGTATCATTCATTGAATGGCGGAATTTCCACAGAAATTTGTCCATTGGCTTTTACGCAAACAAAAGACCTTGACCGGTCTTTGGGCAAAAACAATTATTTCAAAAACGCATAGGTTAAGGTGATACAGATATGCAAGAAAAAAAAAAATTAGATCATTGGGATAAAATCATCGTGCTACACGGATAAACATAAACCAGTAAGCCGGGGAGGGGGGGGGACTCCCATATATTGGTACGCATCATGTGCCTGTCAATAGATCCCCATTTTTGAGGCAAATCTGCCACCCGATGACCCCCTTTTTTCAGCAGAATACACCCAATGACTCCCTCTTTGTTTCAGAAATAGGACATTTTTTACATTTTTGTAGCAATTTGTGTTTAAAATGACCCAGTGTCCGTACTCCGGATCCGGTAGGCACAGATATGTCATTTTCATATTCGAATGCCCCCGGCCCCCGGACCAGGAATCTTTAGAGGATATTTAGGCTGAGGAAAGAGCCTGTCCAATTATTATAAGCCCTAATAAAATTGGAGGAGTCAATAAATATGTTTGCCCTCCACCTTTTGGGGCCAGTTCAAAAGGGGTTTGATGGCAGGCAGGGAGGAGGAAAAGCAATTGAATATATGAATACAAAACCCACCCAAGTCCACAGTTTGGCCAAATTGAGTTAAGCATGGGAAATTGTTGCTATACATAGGCCTGTTATATGTATGAGAGAACAACTCCAGTTCTCAAATCCTGGACTTGGGTGGTTCTTTCATACATGCTATTTTTCACATGCTCAATAGACACAGAGGATGAATTTTTACGGAGATGTGCCACGCAGACTTTTTGATGCTGAATTTCTCTATAGGCCTACTTACTTTTTGCTGGGTTTTTTTTAAAACCCAAAACCGTGGCACATCCCCGTATACCTTCAACTAGGGAGAACCCCCTCTGGGGAGGGGGCATGGGAGGGAAATTCAACCGGTCAGAACCCTTGTCTCTCTTCAAGCTAGCTTTCGCAGATAGTTATTTTTCATAAGAACTACAATAAACATTGACAGAGAAAATCATCGCAGGGCACACGGATGATCACATTAAACCATCGATTGTAGAACATGTTCGTTATATGCAAATGTATTAACCCATGCAATCACGACAGCCATACGGTAGCAGGACGCTAAGAACAGTAATACACAAATAAATAAATAAATATAATTAATAACAATTATAAGTATAAAATGCATGATAATGACCATGACGAACAAACGACAAGAACATGAATACCAAACCATTAACGAAGAACTGGAATTAGTAATAAAGAAAATAAATATTTATAGATGTTCGAGAGCTTCGATCCCTGGCTTCGATATTCAGAATCCGGTTCAGAATATGGTGGGTTAATATCCAATCTATTACGATAATTCTGTGAGTAAACACCATCACTAGCATCCACGACATGCTCATCTATCAGGGGCACAGTTCTTTAATCCCAATACATCTGTACACTCATTGAATGACCTTTAAAAATTGGGGTACAAAAACTCATACGCTGCAACTTGAGGTTAAATTTTGCACTATGGATGTTTAATTGAGCTTATTGAACTATATTATTTGGGATGAGGCTATTGTGGTCCATAGTGCATGCAGTTTTATATCAAGAAGGTTCAGGTTGCATACAGTATCTTCTCATGTTTATCTCGGCGCAGTCGGCATTGCTGGATAGCGGCCGCTTTTGAGCAGTTGCTGGATGTCGGCCGCCTTATCTTCTCTATTTCGGCGCAGTCGGCATTGCTGGATAGCGGCCGCTTTTGAGCAATTGCTGGATGTCGGCCGCTTTTCAGGGATTACTAGATGGATAGCGGCCGCTTATGAGCAATTGCTGGATGTCGGCCGCTTTTCACGGATTGCTTGCTGGATATCGGCCGCTTTTGCGCAATTGCTGGATGTCGGCCGCTTTTCAGGCATTGCCAGATAGCGGCCGCTTTTGCGGGATTTCGGGATAGCGGGATTTATATTTAGGCGGGCGGGTATTTAGGCGGGCGGATATCTAGGCGGGGCGGATATTTAGGCGGGCGGGTATTTAAACTTGCAGACGGCTGCATACACTAGGCGGGCGGGTGTTTTAGTTGTCGGGGTCGGCATATTTATTAAATAATTTTGTCGGGGTCGGCATAATTTGGGCGCAGGCGGCACAAATTTAAGCGGGTCGGTGCTAGAAACAAAAAGTAAAAGCACTCTTCAAATGGTCGGCTTTTTTTTTGTCGGGTCGGCATATTATTTGGCGCAGTCGGGTGAAACTTCGTCGGGTCGGGGGTCCGCTCTCGCTTTCCGTAGTACGGCAATGCCTGAAAAGCGGCCGACATCCAGCAATTGCTCAAAGGCGGCCGACATCCAGCAATTCCGCAAAAGCGGCCGATATCCAGCAAGCAATCCATGAAAAGCGGCCGACATCCAGCAATTGCTCAAAAGCGGCCGACATCCAGAAATTGCTCAAAAGCGGCCGCTATCCAGCAATGCCGACTGCGCCGAGATAAACATGAGAAGATACTGTATGCAACCTGAACCTTCTTGATATAAAACTGCATGCACTATGGACCACAATAGCCTCATCCTAATAACATAGTTCAATAAGCTCAATTAAACATCCATAGTGCGAAATTTAACCTCAAGTTGCAGCGTATGAGTTTTTGTACCCCATTTTTTAAAGGTCATTCAATGAGTGTACAGATGTATTGGGATTAAAGAACTGTGCCCCAGATAGATGAGCATGTCGTGGATCCTAGCATGCTAGTGATGGTGTTTACTCACAGAATTATCGTAATAGATTGGATATTAACCCACCATATTCTGAACCGGATTCTGAATATCGAAGCCCGGGATCGAAGCTCTCGAACATCTAATTAAATATTTATTTTCTTTATTACTAATTCCAGTTCTTCGTTAATGGTTTGGTATTCATGTTCTTGTCGTTTGTTCGTCATGGTCATTATCATGCATTTTATACTTATAATTGTTATTAATTATATTTATTTATTTATTTATTTGTTTATTGCAGCAGTGCTGCATTAATTCTGAATTGGCTGGGTGTTACTATACTGAAATTTTCGAATGTGAAAGGCATTTTGTACCACTGAAGTTTTTCGTACACATCGATAGCTTTATTAATATAAAGATTGACTTTTGTAGAATTTTGGTTGTGTATCCATTGATTTTATATGCGATTTCATTGAAAGAAGTGTTTTTAATGCAATGATTTTCAACAACACACTCAACCTGGGCTCCTTGCATGAGGAATATTAGCTACAAGCATTAGCTGAGCATGCGTCCTGTCAATTTCTACTCTCACACCCCTGATTTAGCATAGGGATTGGGCTCGTTTGCATATGCATGAGTTCGTTGAGTTGGTCGTAGCGTCCTTGGAGATAGTACATTTCTAGTAAAATGGTATAGATGAGTTTATAGTCAAAATGCGTGATGTATTTTAGCAGTTTAAACGTAGGCCTATGTTTTTGTAAATGTGCATAATTTCCAATCACGTCGCAGATGGCAACTATCACAGCACAAGTAATAATTTATCCTAGTGTATTGCCCCGGTAGAATACCTTGCATATGCCATAGACAAATTTTGATAACTTGGTTGGTAGACAGAGATGACGTCAGTGGTACTGATTTTGGTTTAGATCTGAAACCATATTTATACCTCAGGTTTAGATTGAGAAAGTATAGGCCTACATATCAAGTAATTATCTGGTGGGAATTGTTTTATTGTTGTATTAATTGTGGTATACTGAACCCGACAACCACATTTGAAGAAAATAATTATAACTATGATTAATTTTATCATGGGCTATATTTTTGCCGGCGGAGGAATATGGATTTAGCCTGGGGAGTTAGCTTTCAAAAACTGTATCACGTGTCATTACATGTGGATGGGATGGGTGAAGTTTCGTGTTACCAAAGTATGGTGTGTTACCATTACAACAACAACTTACTTATTTACATAGTACATCCAATCACAGCGTGCTGATCTGTCTAAAGTAATAAACAAAGGTTGTTCAGTCGCACAGTAACAGTGCATGCACGTCATTAGAGGCGCTGTAGTTTAATATGGATATGCAAACGAGATGGCCGGTGACCGTGACTCAACTGTAAATGATTATTCTTCGGGACACCTTGACGGATTTTCCCGCAATTGACACACCGTGCTGTAAGCATGGTAAAGTGAACCTGTAAAATGTACCAAATGCAGTTTTTGATATTGCGGTACATGTCAGCTATTTTTATGCAATTTTCGGCCGTTGTTTCGGCCTACAGTTTGTTTAGGACTTCTGTGTTGTGGACCATACTATTTTGTTTTTACGAAAGTGATAATTTCTCCATCATTTTGTTTCAAGTTGCTTTATTTATTACTAAATAGCCTATTCGGTCTGGGTATTAAATTGATAGGCCTAATGGCGCAGTGTAAAGGACCATGCGGTTATAAGTTGAGACTCCCAAAAGACTGACGGCGTGACATTTTTCTTGAACAAATGAAATGATAATGATATTTTCAAAATGAATACTTACACCCCTCATAGGGGTCTATGTAAAACAGTCAATTATCAGAATTGCAAGTATAGTCTAAAAGTGACAAAGAGATATTGTATTCTCTGGTTTGGAATGAGTATTTATGACTGAAAGCAGTTTAAGCAGCTAATTAGCACTAATTAAACCTTTTGAATAAATAATTAGGTCTGTTAATGAAGTAAATTTTGATCACCCTGTATACATAGAAGCAAACATCGCACCCAAAATAAAGTATATTTCTGGTTGGCTTTTTCAATTCAAGCTCTGTTTGATTTTGTGGTCCTCAGATTGAGAAAATATTCCTGAAAAGAAAAATATACCACATGTTCCTTAAAAAGTTCATTTTTACACACTGTATATCGTCTAGTACACCCTGAATATTGATTTCGAATTTTGGTCAGTTTAATCTCTGTTCTTAATGCTTTCCAGAAATAGGCCTACCTGTAATTGGTTCATAAAATGATAGGCCTATAACTATTCATCGCAAAATTGAAAACAATGGCCATACCCGATGTCAGTCAATGGTATATCCAAACCACAATATGAACCTGAAGACTCGTCATCAGACTTAGACACTATCCATGCTATCAATGAGGAATTGCTATTACCCCATACCACAGTATTATGTTTATAATCATTCCTAGGCCTTATTAAAGGCTCAAATGCATACAACTTTTTAACTCATTTATGTTAAGTACAAACTTGAGAATATGTTCTTCATTTTAAGTAAATGTCATCATATGTTATTAAGTATACCAAGAAATGAACTAAGTACTCAGCATATTTGTGCCCTCATTGTGGGTTTTTAAGACAAAATAAAATAAAGGAAACAAACATCATTCTCCTTTTTACAGTGTCGTTTCTAAAAGCTCATTTTTAAGCCAAAGGTCCTCTCAGTGAATGTGAAATCCAACATTTTTCTTCATTCACTGCGCCGTCTTTTTTAAAGACATTTCTTGTTACTGTTCTTAGCGTCCTGCTATACATGCTACCGTATGGCTGTCGTGATTGCATGGGTTAAGGTTAGCCGAGAGTTTTTCATGCGCTTGATTTCAGAGGGGCGTAAGTTCATAACAGAAACAGCCATGCAGAAAATGAACAAGCGTACTGGGACGTAGGCCTACTTTACAATAGAATATTGATCCACGGTCAAGACATGAAACTTGGCTTAGCTCGTGCCCGGAGCTCGTGAGTCGGGGGCGGGCGGGGGTGTCATGAGGGGCGGCATGCCGGGTCGGATGCCGAGGGAGGGGCAAGCCGTTTTCGGCAATTTTCATAAGGATTTTATAAATTTTAAATATAACATCAACAACAGTATCAAAAAGCAATTATTTGCAAATCGAATTTGGGAAGAATATTCAAAAAGACAGACTAAGCAAGCCTACAAATTTCTGAATTATATAAAGTGAAAAACAAGCAATCACGATTCACTGCAGTCAGCGAATCAATCAAATAAAACTAAAAAGAAAGGAGCAAGAAAGAATAAAGAAATAGTGAAAAAGAGAAAGAAAGAGAGAGAGAGAGAAAAAAGAACGACAAAGAAAGGAAGAAAGAGAGAAAGAAATTAAAAAAAAAATGAAAAAAGAAAAGAAAAGAAAAGAGGAAAGAAAGAAAGTAAAAATGAGAAAAGAGAAAAAAGGAAAGAAAATTCAGCCACACGGGGACTCGAACCCACAAAAATTGTTCATAACAGATTCCCAGTCCAACGCCCTATCCACTCGACCATACATCAGCTTACGAAATTTCTAGTTCTCGAAGCGGATATGTAACTATTGATGCAATTACTTAATGATTACAATCGCGTCCGCACAATGGCTCTTAGAATAAACACGCATGTCGGCGCTGAAATTTTGAACGAAGTGATGGAGGAAAACCTCGTTTTTGCAATACTAGCTTCAATTTGGAGTGAAAATCAAATGGGATAGCAATTGGCAGAATGTTGAGAAATAATGTAGGTATTCAGATGTCTAAATTAACGCCCCGTTATCAAGATATCGATAATTTCACAAAACAGTTTTTTCTCAGACAAGATTCTCGAAAATGTTCCCCAAAAACGGGCTTTTTAAATTTAATCGGTACTGTATTTGGTTCTTCCCCATGGCAACATTATTTCTTTAATCGATTTGTAGTACAATACAAAAAAGGAGAAAACAATCACTCGGCGTGGTTTTATACGGAGCGAACATTTGAAAAAACTGCATGGAACGTGTTTTTGATCTTGTGAACATGGTGCGTAAAAATGATTTAAACGAAGGATTTTCAAACGGATTCTAAATTTTTTATAAACACACAAAAATAATGTAAAGATACATCCATGCACCAACATTTGACTCACTGCGATATTTGATTGCTGAGAAAACGCGGTTTTAGAGAACAACTTTATACGTCTTTTATACGTTTTTTATACGTTTCTTCGTGTAACCTTAATACATTTGCATATAACGGAACATTTTCTACAGTCCATGGTTTAAGGTGATCATCCGTGTGCCCTGAGATGATTTTCTCTGTCAATGTTTATTGTAGTTCTTATGAAAAATAACTACTGTATCTGCGAAAGCTAGCTTGAAGAGAGACAAGGGTTCTGACCGGTTGAATTTCCCCTCCCTGCCCCCCCCCCGAGGGGTTCTCCCTAGTTGAAGGTATACGGGGATGTGCCACGGTTTTGGGTTTAAAAACCCAGCAAAAAGTAAGTAGGCCTACAGAGAAAGTCAGCATCAAAAAGTCTGCGTGGCACATCTCCGTAAAAATCCATCCTCTGTGTCTATTGAGCATGTGAAAAATAGCATGTATGAAAGAACCACCCAAGTCCAGGATTTGAGAACTGGAGTTGTTCTTTCATATATATAACAGGCCTATGTATAGCAACAATTTCCAATGCTTAACTCAATTTGGCCAAACTGTGGACTTGGGTGGGTTTTGTATTCATATATTCAATTGCTTTTCCCTCCTCCTGCCTGCCATCAAACCCTTCCCCTCCCCTTTTTGAACTGGCCCCAAAAGGTGGAGGGCAAACATATTTATTGACTCCTCCAATTTTATTAGGGCTTATCATAATTGGACAGGCTCTTTCCTCAGCCTAAATATCCTCTAAAGATTACTGGTCCCGGGGGCCGGGGGCATTCGAATATGAAAATGACATATCTGTGCCTACGGGATCCGGAGTACGGACACTGAGTCATTTTAAACAAACATTGCTACAAAATGTAAAAAATGTCCTATTTCTGAAACAAAAAGGGGGTCATTGGGTGTATTCTGCTGAAAAAGGGGTCATCGGGTGGCAGATTTGCCTCAAAAATGGGGATCTATTGACAGGCACATGATGCGTACCAATATATGGGAGTTCCCCCCCCCCCCTCCCCCGGCCTACTGGTTTATGTTTATCCGTGTAGCACGATGATTTTATCCCAATGATCTAATTGTTTATTCTCTTGCATATCTGTATCACCTTAACCTATGCGTTTTTGAAATAATTGTTTTTGCCCAAAGACCGGTCAAGGTCTTTTGTTTGCGTAAAAGCCAATGGACAAATTTCTGTGGAAATTCCGCCATTCAATGAATGATACGGGTCGATTTCCGGCTTGGCCAACCAGTCAAGAGGTGCCGATGCGACAGAACAATTATAACGTATTTCTAATGTAAATTGCGGTAGCAATTTTCTGGTTGTCGGGGAATTTGCGCCAACCAGGGGAACCACGGGTTTCATTTATTCGATGCGAAGAGACACAATATACCACGTCCGTCTAGCCATGTATCAGTAGGCCTATCGTTAATATGGGCAAATAAATTTAGAATCATTAGGCCTATAATTTAAACAATTATTGTAAAATCAGTGTGTAACACCCAAACTGATGATGTACCTGAGGATGATGACCCTGATGTTGCCGATGTCTTGGATGAGGAGGATTACTCAAATGATGATGATGATGATGATAATGATAATGATTCAGATAATGATGATGACTCAGATGATGAGGATGATTACTCAGATGACTCATATGATGACTCAGATGATGACTCAGATGATGCTGATGATGATGGTGATGATGTAGATAAGAATGATGATGATGCCTAGGATAATGAGGACTTAGATGATCATGGCGACAATGAGGATGACAAGATGCCGATGCATCAGATTCAGTTACTGACTCGAATAATGACTTGGATATAATGATGATGCTTCGGATGATTTGATGATGATGACGATGATGATCACCCTGATGACCCCTTTTTTAGGCGCGGCTACCCAAAGACCTTTTTCTCTAGAACTGTAGAAATGTATCATCAAAATGCCACAAACCCAGCAAACACAAAAACGTTTTAAAAACATTTTAAATTGGTTATATTTTGGCTTTTGGTTTAGGTAAAAACGTTTTAATAACATTAAAATGTCAGGTTATATAAAGGTCATGAAAACGTTTTAAAACGTTTTGTATGAAAACACACTGCAACAATATTTTTAAAATGTTTTCAAAATGTTATTGTAAACTATTTTTGCAAACATTTTATGCCAAATATTTTGTCAATATTTAAATAACATTATGTTAAAATATTTGCACCCAGCAAACACAAAAATGTTCTAATGTTTTTTCTAAACGTTTTAATAACATTTAAATGTCGGGTTATATAAAGGTCATGAAAACGTTTTTAAAACGTTATTGCAAATATTTTGGGCAAACATTTTTCGTAAAATATTTTTTCAACGCCAAAATAACATTCTGTTTAGAATGTTTTGTATCAAGTTTTCAAAAATATTTTTGGAATGTTATTAAAACGTTTGTATACCCTTTATATAACCCGACATTTAAACGTTTTATATAAAACATTTTGTGTTTGCTGGGCAGTAGATTATCAAAAATGTTTTTAATGTTATGAAAACGTTTTATACCCTTAATATGCCCTTTATATAACCCGACATTTAAACGTTTTCTGACAACCTTTTCTAACTTTTTGCAAATGATGTCGAAAACGTTTTGTGTTTGCTGGGAAGGCACTTTTGGGCAGGATCGCAAATGGAGAAATAGCAAAAAACCTGCCCGGGGTGAATTTTCACAATTTGGGTTTGTTGCGAATTTGTGATGTTATGTTTAAAGTATTGTCTGATAGTTTCAGACCTGAATATAACTGGCATCTTCTATTTTTGAGACATTTTTCAAAGTAATTCCTACTCTCAACACTGTCAATCATATTTTTAAAGGCCGATATCTCACTTGTTTTTTTTGTTTTTGTTTTTGTTTTTTTGTCATGTTATGGTGTTGTCTGCATTCTGGTATAATTATCAGTGATTTTAGAAATATAGTTTTGTTATAATTTCTTATCAATTAATTTCAATACATTTTAGAAAATGCCACTCGTCAAACAGACATTTATATTTCTTTAATCTGTGAGTGACGTGTGTCTGTGACAAGAAGTTAAAGTCAAAAGTCAAAAGAGTAAAAGTCAAAATATTATTTCACTGTAATACCAAATAAAAACATTACCCTTCCCATCTAACTTTACTGCTTTTTTCCTGCCTTGGTGTAATTGGGTGAGTGAAAATTTAGTGTAAGATTTTTAAATATCCAAAGTGAAATATAATATGATATACAATTTTTCTTGAATGTTGCAACATATGCTAATAAGATGCATTTAAAAAAAAAAAAAGATGTTTGCTGGCCCTCAACCGACCGACCCTAATTTTGGAAATCAGAAAAAGTTTTTTTTTCTATTTACTGTACAAAAGAATACCGACCCTATTTCTGAAAATTCCTGAGAAAGTTTTTATTTTATTTTCAAATTTTTGCATTCTGAAGATGTTTAAAAA
This sequence comes from Amphiura filiformis, assembly GCF_039555335.1. Taxonomy (NCBI): domain Eukaryota; kingdom Metazoa; phylum Echinodermata; class Ophiuroidea; order Amphilepidida; family Amphiuridae; genus Amphiura; species Amphiura filiformis. The sequence continues at coordinate 17,795,376 of NC_092644.1, forward strand.
AATGTATTTTAAAGCTTGTGTTCAACATTTTAGTTGTTTTGTTAGTTGATTAATTTTGACACCAAAATTGTCCGATTTTTCATATTTTGAGCCTTGATTAATACAAACAGACAGTAGAGTTTGCTAGTAATTAAAAAAAGAAGATATCCTGACCGACCGACCGACCCAATTGTTAAAATTCATTTGAGGGTAAGGAAACAATTTTTTCTTGGCCTTATGGAGGGTAAAGTCCACTTTTTACATCAAAGCCAACTTCCACTTCCAAACAACCCAGTAAATTATCCTTATTTACCTCACTGATTTGGACAGAATTAATTTGTTTAACTGTTATTTAAAGTTTTAAATGTAAGAGAATAGTGTTCTGTAGCATAATTCCACCAAAATATAGCTGTTTTTATTCAAATTTCCTGGAAAATAACGGAGATTTTCCGGAAATCAATAATTTGAATACCTCAGCAACGGAAAAAGATATGAATGTTAAACAAACACCAATATATTTATTGTTACGTGTTTAATAGATTCATACAAAACCCTTTGACCATTGAATGTTAGCCATATAGGATGTAACATATTAACTATCACCATCTATCAAGAAATAATCATCACCGTTTTCATTTTATCATAAATAAAATAAATCCTTGCAATCCATGAATCCTTATCGGTTTGCGGAATGATGCAAGGGGTTTTGCGGGGGAAATGTCACTTCCAATGGTCCATGCAGTGCTGAAACATCAGATAATGTAAAGATAGTTCTGTGCAATGTATTTTAGAATGTTTTAACACAAAATTGTGTTTTTTCAAACTGGTACATTATGAATTATGCATCATTCCGCAACGTTGCAGAATGAAGCAACTTTAATTGGTTGTTACCACCGCAAATTAGACTTTTTAAAAATTATTTCTGTTTCATTGGATAGGAATGAATAAATTTGCTTTGCATTCTAGTTTTAATGAAAATCAACCTTGTTTTAAAATTGCAGTGCTATAATGAATGATACTTTTGCGTTGCGGAATGATGCTTCTAATTATAAAATAAGTATCCAAACAATGCTGACGAAGATGCATGTTTATTCATATTTTATTTATTTTATTTATTATAAAATATGAAAATTTCTGGTGTTTATATTTTGAATTACTGATATACTTTATATTCACATGCATAATTTGTTTCCAAATTTTACAGTAGGTTACAGAGCAGTTGCTGTGTTCTTTAAAGTTTTGCTGCTTTTACCATTAAGAATTTGCAAATTAGATGTTTTTCCTAATAATGAACACCATTTCCTCAGAAAAAAGTATATCAGAAAATATAGCATTTTAGCTACAATGTGAGACCAAAATCAAAAGATATCATTATAAATCAGATTTGTTCATTTAGCGGTGGAAGAGATATTTAGATTTTCTGTGTTTTTGTCGCTTTTGTAAGGCGATGTGTGCTCCGTAGAGCGCCCTATAAGTATTGTGTAATAATAATAATAATAATAATAATAATAATAATAATAATAATAATAATAATAATAATAATAATTGAAAATTTTGACCTTTCAGTATTGAAGATATGGATTTTTTTTTCCCAAAACACCAAAAAAAATTAAGTCTTTTGGGGAAAAATCCATATCTAATATGAAAGGTCAAAATGTTCAATTGACCGTCGGCTTTTCCTCCCTGCTACATACACTTTAAGAATATATCATTAGATTTATATAATTTACTTCGAGGACTGTTATATATCAAAATTTGAAAATATCAAATTTTTTAATTTGTCATAAAATTTGTATTATATTGTGATTTTAAAAAATTAAAATTATTTGATATCAGAAAGACATGCTTCGTATTCAGAATGCAATTCGATAGGTCTGAGGTGCTCTCATGTCCCACAAAAAATACTGTCGAAACGCAATAAACGCTCATTTTGGATCCCTTAAGTCAAAATGACCACACTTTTTAATTATCTTCAGCCTATTTTTGCGACTTTTTATCTAAATTTTCACAAAGTCTAGGGTTTTTGGAGTGCCCAAAGTTGCATCTTTGCGGATAATTATTACCCGGTATTTTCCACCCACTGCGGTAAATGAATCTGCCGTGGAATTTATGGACAGGCTTCAATTTTTATAATTCTTAATTCTTATATTACATAGGCCCCAATGTTGCACAAAATAATAATAAAGACGGACGTAGAATCACAGTCAAAAGGTGTAAAAAGATGATAATGTAAAATAACATGCATTCTTTCAACATTTAAAATTTAGATTGATTTCAGTAAATTTTCATAATGCTATTACCTATTTGTGCATGCTCAAAGACTTGAAATGAACAATGTACGGTATATCTGGATCTAAGTTTCAAATAATTATAATGTTCCATGTCTATTAAAAACACACCTTATTATTCAAGAATATTCAAATTTATGGGCTCATAAGCATGATTTGATAAGAATCTTTTGAGGTTTTGTGTTGAAATTGCTCAAAATTATATTACTTTTTGGCTTCTTATATACCATTTTGTACTGTGTGATAATTATTCTTACTCCGAAGTTGTAAACATGGTAAATGAATAAATTGGCAAATGTTAAGAAAAGATACATCACTTTCATTATTCAACATCACTTTCAAAATGCAAGTTGATTTCAAGATATGCACGTTGGTACTAGTTTTATGATAATTGTTATGGTGCCCAATTTGCTGTGGCCAAAATAATTTAATGGGTGAGCACTTTTGGGCAATGGGCAAGTTGAATTTACTGGGTGGGCAAAATAATTTACTGGGTGGGCATTTGCCCACCGAGTTAACATATTATTTACCTCCCTGGTCCAAATTTAGTCAAAGGCGAACTTGATTTTAAATCATTTTGGCTAGATGTTTTAACAAAAACCATTCATGATTCAAAATATAAGGTGCCGAATTCCGTCCTGTCTCGCTTATTAGCTTAAACATTTTTTCTTAATCATGTTAAGGGAAGGTGGACAGTATCTATTGTGGGACATTAGAGCACATCAGACATATCGAATTGCATTCTGAATACGAAGAATGGCCTTCTGATATCAAATAATTTTGATTTTTTTAAAATTCGCAATGTAATAGGGGCCCTACACATTTTATGGCAAATCATTAAAATTGATATTTTGATATTTAACAGTACTCGAAGTAAACTTTATAAATCTGATGATTTCTACCTAAAGTGTATGTAGGTGGGAAGAAAAGCCGAAGATCAAATCAAAATTTGACCTTTCGTATTGAAGATATGGATTTTTTTCCCCAAAACACCAAAACAAATTAGGTCTTTTTGGGAAAAAAATCCATATCTTCAATATGAAAGGTCAACATTTTCAATTGATCTTCGGCTTTTCCTCCCAGCTATATACATTTTAAGACTATATCATTAAATTTATAAAATTTACAAAATGTGAAAAATATCAAATTTTAATAATTTGTCATAAAATTTGTATTATATCGTGAATTTCAAAAAATGAAAATTATTTGATATCAGAAAGACATTCTTGGTATTCAGAATGCAATTCGATATGTCTGATGTCCCACAAAAAATACTGTCGAAACGCTCAAAACGCTCATTCCAGATCCCTTAAACGAAAGGGAATTATATTATTTGGTTATATAACAAAGTCTACTGAATGATAATAGTGAATCCACCACAACTGGGGGTATACCATGTATACGCTGGGTGTATACGCTGATCAGTAGGAATGAGCGTTTTGTATTATATCGTGAATTTCATAAAATGAAAATTATTTGATATCAGAAAGACAATATTCGTATTCAGAATGCAATTCGATAGGTCTGATGTGCTCTCATGTCCCACAAAAAATGCTGTCGAAACGCTCAAAACGCTCATTCCAGTTCCCTTAAGTGAAACTTTCGAAATGATCAATTAATGCAATCGACCCCTCTAATTAAAATAAGAAAGATAGATCAAGTATCTTTGGCAGGTACTATATTAAATGCTCCAACATTGTCATAAGCCTCGGTCCGAGGGCTCTGGGATGGTGTATTATTATTATTATTATTATTATTTTCATTATCTTAATCAATATATCATTGAAAAATAACACCTAAGTTAGATGTTTTGCAATAGTTGATTCTACAAATCATATACTTTGAAAACTCGCTTGATTTATTGTTGTTAATGAGTTATGTACGTTATCATGGTTATACAAAAGTGTTGTTGTTTCAGCCCTCTTAACAACATAACTCAAGAACCACAGGACCTACAACATTATATTTGTGATATTTGAATTCTTCTACACACTCGCTATGAAAATTTAATGATCAATGCAATTTTTGCCAAAGCTTGCTACCATTCGCAAAATGCTGTGAACTACCAAATCGCAACAGTTTAAAATAGTTGCTAACCTTAAAAGGTTCTGGTGAAGGAACTCTCTTAATTCCAAAGAGTGAAAAAGTCAATCCTCCTCGGAGTGACTCTTCGGGTCAATCAAAAAGATTGACATTTCAATCTACCAAGAGTGAAAATCACCACATATTTTCCTCCATACAAGTAAAATTTTCACTCTGCAAAGAGTGAAATTTCAATCTTTTAGAGTGAAATTTTCAATCTTTTCACAGAGTGTTCCCTCAGCACAATCTCTCTCGATTGTAGTGTGTTAATAAACATAAACTCTCATATGATTTACAGCAGTAGCCAGTACAAAAAGGCAAGTAATTTTTTGTTAGTCGTTTGTAACATGTGTAATGTCAGTCCAACATGATATTTGAAATAAATAACCCATTTACAAACTGCCACAAAAAACATCGTTCTAATCAACATCTAAAATGATATGGATTAAAATGTGCATCAAAATCAAATTTGCTTCTATTAATAGTAGGCCTACCAATTAAAAAGAAAAGAAAATGATTTATACATGCATATTGGCCTAACACACCCCTAAATGAAAAAGCGCTATACCGTTTCAGCGAGAACCTGCAGGGGAACTGGAAACGATTCTTCTAACTTTAGTAGTTTGTGATAAATTAAATTGATTATCCTAAATTTGTGCACAATATTCACACTCATGTTAACTTGATTCTGGCAAAATGATAAATCAGTGATTTAAATCATTTTTTTTAATTTGATTAATAATGGACAATTCAATGTTGTTTTGGTTAAATATTCATCTGTATTGGCCAATTTTTCATGTTCTTTACGATTTTATATAACTTAAAAACCCCTTTGTATACTGAAAACTTATATTGGTCAGCTTGACTAACGTAAAGTTAGTCCAGATGGTGCCCATCTTGACTAACGTAAGGCTAGTCAAGCCTGCTTGACTAACGTGCTTGACTAACTTATTAAGTTACTTGCTCGACGTTAGTCGAGCAGGCTTGACTAACCTGCCTGACTACATGTAGCTTGGACGTTAGTCAAGCCTGCTTGACTAGCCTTACGTTAGTCGCTCGACTAGTTTATGACTAACTTTACGTTAGTCCAGATGGTGCCCATTTTGATAAACCTAACGTTGGTCAAGCAGTCCTAAGCTAGTCAGGCAGCTGCTTGACTAGCTTGCTTGACTAGCGTACTGCAAACCACGTTACTGATAAAAAAAAGGAAAAACAAAAGAGACAAATGTGGAATTTTATCTTGTCTGGTGGGATTTATTCTCATAATTTTGCGTTTTGAAACTGATATATTTCTTGAAGAAAATCCTCTTACCTGGTTATCATGATTACAACAAATCTATGACCACTTACCTTCTTTGGGAAATGAACTCGGACCTGGAGAATACAAACCCTCTACACTCGCCACTAGACCAGGGAGGCACTTACTACTCGTGAAACTTATTATATCAGTACTTATCATGTTTAGTATGCTTACCTTATTTTAAACTCTGCAATCGCTTGTTATCCAAAATATCCCTAAATTACATTAAAAACCATCAGAAAGCTCTTACAAATATAAACAGTATAATGTTGTTAAACAATAATGCTAGTGCCAGGTTGTCAATCCTAAACTTTTCATTCCGACAATATTTTTAACTATAGGCCTAACTGGGGCAGTCATTTCAAAGCAATTTCCTATGTGTTGAACATGCATGTTCAAAGCGGTTGCGCAATTTAGTATTGCGAAATGAATGTTACGAAAGTCATTGGATTGACCAACCTAAGGTTAGTCAAGCTGGCTTGACTAACCTAAAGCTAATCAAGCCGGCTTGACTAACCTAAAGCTAGTCAAGCCGGTTTGCATCTTCAAGTTAGTCAAGCCATCGATATTGTAAGTTAGTCAAGCACCGCATTACACGTTAGTCAAGCAGGCTTGACTAGCTTATCAAAATTTCAAGTTAGTCCAGCAAGCTGGACTAGCTTGAGATACGGACTTGACTAACGTTAGGTTGGTCAGGAGGGCTGGACTAACCTGCTTGACTAGCTTTAAGTTAGTCAAGCAACTGCCTGACTAGTTTAAGTTATTCAGTGTAGGTCTTTTACCAGTGAGAATTTATTAAATGAAAATCGCCTTGATTTGCCTCTAATTTTCACCTGATTTATTCAAGATTTTATTTCAACAATACTTCAATACTGCATTTGAGTGACACTTTTATTTCATAAATGGAATTGCCAACTCGTAGGCATTGTGTGAGCTAGTTTGGTTGCCTTTAGTAGTTGTATGGGGTTATCATTTTAAGGTTTTAAAATAAATCTTATTTTTTATTTTTTTATTTTAAGAGTAAAACAATCAGCAAATTTTTTTTAAAAGAGTAAAACAATCAGCAACCCTGGTTTATGAGAACCAATTTTGATTCATACAAAATTTGATGAAAAAAGCACCTGATGACATCCCGCAGGCTTACGTGTAGTGGACGAACCTAATTTTGACTCTTATTATCTTTGACTTTAAAATTTAAAACTGGCATCACATTTTTATTTAAATTCTGTTTCACAGTGTCACCAAAACCCAGGACCAAAACCAAGATGTTCTTTCAGAATTTGCAAGAACACTTAAGCGAACTTTTCAACTTCGAGAAATTAACCTTTGAAATAATTTTTTTTAAACCGTTGGAAAAGAGATAGGTGTTGTTTTTTTTTTTTTAATGTGTATTGACATCTGTTATCACCTGAAACATCTAGGCCTATAATGGTTTAGAGTAGGCCAAAAAGTAAGCCAGACAAATGCAATCATATCTTATTAAAATGTGTTTGAAACAGTCATTCAATGTTTGCATAATTTAAACGTGTTAAATACCACATCTTTGAGCTGTCGTTTGCAAAAGACTGGAGCTCATTTTGATAAAATTGGTTGCAAAATCGCAAAATGTATCCTGCAACCGTTTTTTACATCATATACATGTAGCTTTCACATAATTATCAAAACACAGAATGATTTCAAGAAATTTTCCCAGACTCAGACTTAATTTAATCTGTTTTATCATAATTATGCAGTTATTTCACCAAAAGTGCATTTTTTTTATGTATGCCTATTTTTACTGTTAACCGCCCGCATCCAAAATTGGAAATTGCAAAATATTTAATTATTTTATTTATATTTTGCATTTTCTCCTTTAAAAGAGCTTTTAATGACTTTTACTTGCTACTTTCTGACATGAATCATATCAACAATAATGATGAATAAACAAACAGCATAACTACACCTTATACTATGTGTAAAAGTAAGCATATACGGTATAGTAATAAAATAATTAAATGCCGGCTCCAGTCAAAATGGGTTAATAATTGGTTGTGATAACTAAAACTAAATAAAGAAAATAATAGATAATTAATAATTAAAAGTCATCTGGTTCTATTTTTACAATCTTGAACAGTAAACTCAGAATCAATTGTGAAGGGCCTAATGATTTGTATGTAAGCTGAGGTTAAAAACTATATAGCGATACGAAGCCGAGACAGCCTCCCGCACAGTGTCTTCGACCCTATATCTTCATGGCAGGAATCGCCATGGTAGGTTAAATCCACAGCCACGATTAGCCATTTGGTTCAAACCTTTAAAGCTCTTTTAAACTAATAATTAGTCGAGGGACATAACTAAGGCTACTCACAATAGCCGGGTAATCGATCTTGGTTGTGCGTGATTAAGCTTGTATACCCCATTGAGGTCAATGGTCATCGACTTTTATACTGCCTACAGTGAGTCATGGAAGAAAGAGATGAGTGAGTGCAGCTGTACTACACGCTGCACGCTGTATCCATAACAGGACCAACGCAATATAAAATGGTCAAATTTTGAGTTCAAAGCGCACGGCCAATTTTCAAAGCGCAGTCTAGCGACTATCATATCTGTTCAACACGTACTTCCAAGTTTATGAGACCAAATCTGGTTTCTTGAGAAAAAAATCATGACGGGACACACCGACACCGCCTGGCTAATAATTATTTGGTGCAGAAGGGACACTAAAATGAATACACGGGATCGATACACGTGAATTGATATGCACGATTTTGATATCAGACGAAAATCTTCTGATACCGGGTTAGAAAATGATGAATATCTCCGTCATGATTTTTTTTCTCAAGAAACCAGATTTGAGCTCATAAACTTGGTTTGAACAGAACCAAATGGCCGTGCGCTTTGAACTAATCGTGGCTGCAGCGTATAGTAACTGCACTCACTGTACCGATGACCATTGACCTCATTCACTCGATTACCCGGCTATGAAGCCTTAGTTATACCAAGTTTAAAAGAAGACCAAATGGCTGCCTACCATGGCGATATTCGAAGACACATTTTCTCATTTTCTAACCCGGTATCAGAAGGTGTTCGTCTGATATCAAAATCGTGCATAGCAATTCACGTGTATCGATCCCGCCCGGGGGTTCTTCCTGGTTGAAGGTATACGGGGATGTGCCACGGTTTTGGGGTACCTTTTCAGCGATTTTGGTATATCGATGGGTGGGTTTTCAGTGGATACCAATGCGCCCAATTGGGCGCATTTGGGCAAAAATGCCATTAAAGCGCCCAATTATGGCAAATTTTGGTGCTTTTTGGGTGCTTTTTCTTGAAAATTGGTATACTGATGGGTAGCAAAAACAGCAAAAAGTAGGTATAGAGAAAGTCAGCATCCGAAAGTCTGCGTGGCACACCCCCGTACAAAATTTTTCGAAGAACCCCCCCCGGCGATCCCGTGTATTCATTTTAGTGTCCCTTCTGCACCAAATAATTATTAGCCAGGCGGTGTCGGTGTGTCCCGTAGTATTCATGGTATTAGACTACTCTGTAGTCCACTTGCCCATTGTGCACAATTGATAGATTTTCACAACTGATCTTTTCAGTCACCGTACCCCCTCTGTTTGTTAGCTTCCCACTCGGGACTTTTGCGATTAATAAATTGGTAGATTCTAAAATCAGAATTGTTCAGTATTGAAGTGCCAATTATAATTATGACATTATGATATGTTGCATTCAATAATATAAGCCTACGTACACTTTACTTTTACTGTCACTAATATAATTATATAAAATTTCTCTTCACAATTTTATACTAGTATTTTGATGTAATAAATATCAGTATAATTTCGAGTTCAACTAAATGCTTTCCATCATGATTAATAACATGCTTTTATTTATCAAAAATCAACTATGGCATAGTCTACCCGTCTATCTCTAATTTTATTGAATTAAATTTGACTGGAAATAAATGATGACTTTTTTTTATCACTTTGATAAAAAAAAAAGTACACAAATATTTCACCATATATTATTTCAACAATTGGTTTACATTTGAGTCTTGGATTGAACTTTTAGTTTTACTAAAGAAGAACTCAATTTAAAATTAGGAGCTATAGGCCTACATATCCAGCCCAAATCTTCAATGTGTCCACCTGGTTTGTCAATCCAGGGATTCGACCAGTGACATGCTTGAATTTACCATCTCCATAAAATGTACAATAATGATTTGAACAAAAGTTAAATTTTCATAGTAGATATAAAACTTCAAGTCAGAACTGTGGACTGTCAGAAAAACTCCAATGCATAAGAAAACTTTGAATGAAACTGAAGGGCATGCAGGCATCAGACCACTTGCAATGTCTTGCATAGCTGGGTCAAGGCCGTTATTATGTGATATTGCTTTATACCAATACTCAGTGCAGTGCCTATAATATGCTATATACATATTTAAAGCACAGATCTTTTTCAAATAGTGATTGAAGTCACAAAGTCATCTCAACAACTATTGTCTATTAACACTTATTGGGTATTTGTAAATTTAGTAACGTATCGAAACGTATGGAAATGGATGGAAAAGGATGGGAAAAGGATAGGAACAGATCGAAAAGGATGAAAATGGGTCGGAATGAATCAAAATATGACTCGAACATCTCGAAATGAGTACAATAAGAGCTAAAATTCATCAAAATGTGTTTTCTTATCCTGTGTCATCATTTGTTTTCCTGTCTTTCCTATTTTTGCATTTCTTTCTTTCTTGCTTTTTCTTTTCATGCAAATAAAATTCAAATACTAGTAATCATGGTAATGGAAGGAAGAATGAACAATTAGGCCTCGATTTTCTTTTAATTAATCAATAAACGCAAGAAGGAAAGAAAGAAAGCACAATTCTTCTTTAATTTTAAATTAATATTAAAAGATATTAATTAATTAAATAAATAGCTGTACTTTATTTTCTCAATGACATGATTATTTATTAGCATTAAATAAAAACTCCATGATCCCAATTAGGTGTAAGTTGGGACATATGACTTGACATGCATTACATTCTTCTTTAATTTTAGATTAATGCTTAATTAATGAAATAAATAGTACCTTATTTTTCTCAATGACATTATTTATTAGCATTAAATAAAAACTTCATGATCCCAATTTATAGGTGTAAGTTGGGACATATGACTTGACAAGAATTACCAAAATTAATATGCCAAAAAATCAGGTTTGAAAAAATTGACCAAACTCAATTTAAAAGATCGTACATTATGGCTTTAACTTTTGATTTATAGGCCTATTCCTGCATGTAGGAGGATATCGCTGGTATGAGTTTCCAATTCCCCTATCAAATAGACCTTAAAATGTGTTTAAATTTAATCTGAGCATAAAATTCTAAAATTTGATTTGATATTACATTGTATTTAGATATCATGTCTATAGACCAATTTGGTGAATGAATTGTGGAAAAATACACAATTTTTATAAAGACAATTTTCGCCAAACTTTTTTATGATGCAGTTCTTCTCCAGGATTGTTACTTTCTATTTATAGTACTTTATAATAGCTGATGAACTACTTCAAAAAAAGGATTTTCAAAGATTTATATTTCAATAATTATCTTGAAAAGTTTACAACTGGACTGGTGTATGTACTATGTATGATGCATGAACATTTAATTACACAAATTATGTTGAAAATTTGTATTTAGTAATATTACATTATGGCCTTGACCTATTGAGATCTGCCAATGTTTCATCACAGATATTGGAATACTAGTATTATAATACTATAGTACTAGTATCTGTGGTTTCATGCTGCTGTGGCGGCTTGTCCTGTGATTTGAGCATTTGACCGACGGGTGAAACACATTTTGACGAATTTTAGCTCTTATTGTACTCATTTCGAGATATTTGAGTCATATTTTGATTCATTCCGACCCATTTTCATCCTTTTCGATCCGTTCCTATCCTTTTCCCATCCATTTCCATCCATTTCCATCCTTTTCCATCCATTTCCATACGTTTCGATACGTTACTAAATTTACAACTGCCCAACACTTAATAGGCTCTTCTCAATCAATTCTTAGTTTACTGTTAACCGCCCGCGCCGCGTCCAAAATTGAAAATTGCTAAATATTTGATTATTTTATTTATGCCTAGTATATTTTGCATTATTTAAATCACAGATTATAATCTGTGTTTAAATATTATTGCTTTTAATGACTTTTACTTGCTACTTTCTAACATGAATCATATCAACAATAATGATGAATAAACAAACAGCATAACTGCACCTTATACTATATGTAAAAATAATTAAATGCCAGCTCCAGTCAAAACGGGTTGATAATTGGTTGTGATAACTAATACTAAGAAAATAATAGACAATTAATAATTAATAATTAAAAGCCACCTCGTCCTATTTTTAAAATATTGAACAGTAAACTCGGAATCAATTGTGAAGGGCCTTATAGTACATCATAATTTAATTAAAAATAATTAAAAGTTTGATGAAAAAGGGAAAAAATATGTTTTGTGTTTATTTTAATTAATTAATTAATTAATTAATTAATTAATTAATTAATTAATACTAATTAACTATTTTTTTTATTAATTATGACTGGGTACTTATAGTATCTCATTTTGTCAGCTGCTATAATAAAAGGCCATATAGTAATTCGCCCATTTCAACCATGTTTCAACCCTGAGTGAGAAATTCCAGCGAGCAGGCCTAAATTGTATCAATTTCTGGCTAGGCCTATTGTCTTCCATAGGGGTTTTGTGTGCATTAATTCCGGTGTCCATTTGATGTGCCTAGAAGCACCAAAAAGATAAATAATAAAATCATTGTATAAATTCCGGCTGTGTCTTCCCCGGGTGTCTTCCAAAAAGAGGTTTTTTAATACTTTGGCCGAGGGCTGAATAAATTTGACTGGAAATAAATGATGACTTTTTTTTATCACTTTGATAAAAAAAAAAGTACACAAATATTTCACCATATATTATTTCAACAATTGGTTTACATTTGAGTCTTGGATTGAACTTTTAGTTTTACTAAAGAAGAACTCAATTTAAAATTAGGAGCTATAGGCCTACATATCCAGCCCAAATCTTCAATGTGTCCACCTGGTTTGTCAATCCAGGGATTCGACCGGTGACATGCTTGAATTTACCATCTCCATAAAATGTACAATAATGATTTGAACAAAAGTTAAATTTTCATAGTAGATATAAAACTTCAAGTCAGAACTGTGGACTGTCAGAAAAACTCCAATGCATAAGAAAACTTTGAATGAAACTGAAGGGCATGCAGGCATCAGACCACTTGCAATGTCTTGCATAGCTGGGTCAAGGCCGTTATTATGTGATATTGCTTTATACCAATACTCAGTGCAGTGCCTATAATATGCTATATACATATTTAAAGCACAGACTTTTTCAAATAGTGATTGAAGTCACAAAGTCATCTCAACAACTATTGTCTATTAACACTTATTGGGTATTTGTAAATTTAGTAACGTATCGAAACGTATGGAAATGGATGGAAAAGGATGGGAAAAGGATAGGAACAGATCGAAAAGGATGAAAATGGGTCGGAATGAATCAAAATATGACTCGAACATCTCGAAATGAGTACAATAAGAGCTAAAATTCATCAAAATGTGTTTTCTTATCCTGTGTCATCATTTGTTTTCCTGTCTTTCCTATTTTTGCATTTCTTTCTTTCTTGCTTTTTCTTTTCATGCAAATAAAATTCAAATACTAGTAATCATGGTAATGGAAGGAAGAATGAACAATTAGGCCTCGATTTTCTTTTAATTAATCAATAAACGCAAGAAGGAAAGAAAGAAAGCACAATTCTTCTTTAATTTTAAATTAATATTAAAAGATATTAATTAATTAAATAAATAGCTGTACTTTATTTTTCTCAATGACATGATTATTTATTAGCATTAAATAAAAACTCCATGATCCCAATTAGGTGTAAGTTGGGACATATGACTTGACATGCATTACATTCTTCTTTAATTTTAGATTAATGCTTAATTAATGAAATAAATAGTACCTTATTTTTCTCAATGACATTATTTATTAGCATTAAATAAAAACTTCATGATCCCAATTTATAGGTGTAAGTTGGGACATATGACTTGACAAGAATTACCAAAATTAATATGCCAAAAAATCAGGTTTGAAAAAAATTGACCAAACTCAATTTAAAAGATCGTACATTATGGCTTTAACTTTTGATTTATAGGCCTATTCCTGCATGTAGGAGGATATCGCTGGTATGAGTTTCCAATTCCCCTATCAAATAGACCTTAAAATGTGTTTAAATTTAATCTGAGCATAAAATTCTAAAATTTGATTTGATATTACATTGTATTTAGATATCATGTCTATAGACCAATTTGGTGAATGAATTGTGGAAAAATACACAATTTTTATAAAGACAATTTTCGCCAAACTTTTTTATGATGCAGTTCTTCTCCAGGATTGTTACTTTCTATTTATAGTACTTTATAATAGCTGATGAACTACTTCAAAAAAAGGATTTTCAAAGATTTATATTTCAATAATTATCTTGAAAAGTTTACAACTGGACTGGTGTATGTACTATGTATGATGCATGAACATTTAATTACACAAATTATGTTGAAAATTTGTATTTAGTAATATTACATTATGGCCTTGACCTATTGAGATCTGCCAATGTTTCATCACAGATATTGGAATACTAGTATTATAATACTATAGTACTAGTATCTGTGGTTTCATGCTGCTGTGGCGGCTTGTCCTGTGATTTGAGCATTTGACCGACGGGTGAAACACATTTTGACGAATTTTAGCTCTTATTGTACTCATTTCGAGATATTTGAGTCATATTTTGATTCATTCCGACCCATTTTCATCCTTTTCGATCCGTTCCTATCCTTTTCCCATCCATTTCCATCCATTTCCATCCTTTTCCATCCATTTCCATACGTTTCGATACGTTACTAAATTTACAACTGCCCAACACTTAATAGGCTCTTCTCAATCAATTCTTAGTTTACTGTTAACCGCCCGCGCCGCGTCCAAAATTGAAAATTGCTAAATATTTGATTATTTTATTTATGCCTAGTATATTTTGCATTATTTAAATCACAGATTATAATCTGTGTTTAAATATTATTGCTTATAATGACTTTTACTTGCTACTTTCTAACATGAATCATATCAACAATAATGATGAATAAACAAACAACATAACTGCACCTTATACTATATGTAAAAATAATTAAATGCCAGCTCCAGTCAAAACGGGTTGATTATTGGTTGTGATAACTAATACTAAGAAAATAATAGACAATTAATAATTAATAATTAAAAGCCACCTCGTCCTATTTTTAAAATATTGAACAGTAAACTCTGAATCAATTGTGAAGGGCCTTATAGTACATCATAATTTAATTAAAAATAATTAAAAGTTTGATGAAAAAGGGAAAAAATATGTTTTGTGTTTATTTTAATTAATTAATTAATTAATTAATTAATTAATTAATTAATTAATTAATTAATTAATACTAATTAACTAATTTTTATTAATTATGACTGGGTACTTATAGTATCTCATTTTGTCAGCTGCTATAATAAAAGGCCATATAGTAATTCGCCCATTTCAACCATGTTTCAACCCTGAGTGAGAAATTCCAGCGAGCAGGCCTAAATTGTATCAATTTCTGGCTAGGCCTATTGTCTTCCATAGGGGTTTTGTGTGCATTAATTCCGGTGTCCATTTGATGTGCCTAGAAGCACCAAAAAGATAAATAATAAAATCATTGTATAAATTCCGGCTGTGTCTTCCCCAGGTGTCTTCCAAAAGAGGTTTTTAATACTTTGGCCGAGGGCTGAATACATGTCACCCATATAATTTTGGATATGTCTATATTGATAATTGAAACACCCAAATTCCGGCAAGAAATCCAGGGTGTGTTTTCTATAGCCCAAAATGAAAGGCCCGGGGTGGGGGGGGGGCACTCCAACTTTGGATATTTATGGCTCTTAACATCAGAACCCCTTTTTCAGCGTCGCTGTCACACAAAGACCCCGGGGGCACTCAAAATGACGGTATGTGGCAATGTGCCTGTCAATAGGCACCCTCCTTTGAAGTCGACTATACCCGATGACCCCCCCTTTTTAGATGCGGCTACCCAATGACCCCTTTTTTCTAGAATGGTATCATCAAAATGCAAATACGGAAACTTTCAAATTCTCTTAATTATTTCAGCTAATATGTACATTGTATTGGGAATTTGACAAATTTGGAACAAGAAATAAAATGTGCTCCAATTTTCAAAATTTTCTACCCGATGCCCCCTTTTTTGAAATCTTATACCCAACGACCCTCATTTTCAAAATAGTATACCCAGTGACCCCCGTTTTCATTTTGTTTGTACCCAATGACCCCCTTTTTTAAATGACTATTTGTACCTGATATGCCCCTACTTCGCGACGCCGGTAGGCACATACCCATCACTTATAAAGTTGAGTGCCCCCATAGTTTTTGGGTATATGGTCTCTCACCCAAAGACCCCATATTTTTCCTTTCGATCTGTCACCAAAAGACCCTTTTATTTCCATTTGAACAGCAACGAGTCATCACTGATTTTGTTACTTCTTTGGAAATAACAAGCCATTTGAAGCCATTTTAGAACTAAAAATTCAATTTTCGAAGTTTCTTTTGGCTCCCACCCAAAACAGGTCATATTCTCACCCATGCCTCCCTAATTTAGATCCCAATGGTCCATTGACCCCATATTTTGTATATTTTGCTCTCACCGAATGCCGAAAAACATTCTCTCACCCAATGACCCCATGTTTTCATATTTTGCTCTCACCGAATGCCCCTTAAGTGCCAGCCCTACACCTATATCCATTTCATATTTGTTATGAACACATGCTCTGTCACCCGAAGACTCCATTTTTCCATTTGATCTGTCACCCAAAGACCCTTATTTGTCAATTTGAACAGCAACGTTCATTTATCACTGATTTTTTTATTTATTTTGAAAAAACAAGAAATTTGAAGCCACTTAACTAAATTTGATGTTCGAGGTTTCTGTGGTGCTGTTTCGGCTCTCACCCAAAGGTTAAAAACAAAAGTCATGTTCTCACCCAATGACCCCATATTTTTTACATTTTGCTCTCACTGAATGCCAAAAATCAAGCTCTCACTCGTACCCAATGACCCCATGCATATTTTTTACATTTTGCTCTCACTGAATGTCCCTTACTGCGAAAGTGCCAACCATACACCTATATCCATTTCATATTGAAGTCCCCCGCACCCCGGGTCAGTCACATGCCTATTAACTTTGTGAAAGATTTGAACAACTTAACACAATTTTATGCAACTTTGTAATAAGTTTATGCAACTTGCCGTAATTTCATGAACAGTTTACAAAACTTTGGGCAACTTTGCGCAGCATTGAGCAACTTTTAGATATGTAGAACGCATCAAAGCACTAGCGCACGCAAAATTTCCAACTCGCCTTTCTCCATGGAGTGTTGAGCCGTAACACAAAGTAGAAGAAAGAAGAAGAAGACATTTCCAAGAAAACGTCCCTTTTTTATTGGGAATTCCCAAAAATTTGGGAGAAAATTTGCCGGTCTTCTTTAGGGACAATGGGAATTCCCAATCTTTTAAAGCATTTTTTTTTAATGGGAATTCACAATTCTTGTGGATACAAACTTGGTCTGGGAATTCCCAAAAACTTTGGTGAAAATTTGACTGTCTTCTTTTAAGGGTCACTGGGAATTCCCAATTTTTTAAGCATATTTTTTTTTTCAAAATGGGAAATCACAATTTTTTTGGATAAAATTTTGGTCTGGGAATTCCCGAAAAAATCACATGTCTTCTTTAAGGGGGTGCCATTAATTTCTGGAATTGCCCATATGATTATACTTGACATAGGCGAACTGAATTTTAGCTTTCTTTGGTCTGAATCATTTCCTACTACTGCAACCCTCCCCACATTCGCATTGAATTGTGTCATCTGTTGACGTAATTAAAAAAAAGTGTTTTTTAACGGGAAGTGTTAGCTTTCGTTCGATATAAAAACTTTTCTGCTTGGATGAAGGGAACATTCGGTGTTTTGACAAAAACCAATCATAGATGCCGTATTTTCCACCAGCTAGAAGCTCACACAGCTCTTATGATGCCATGTACTCAATCGTGTAGTGTAACACAGACTGTGTATAGACAAGGCTAATTTGCCGCCGCTTGGACAAATTTGTGTATTCAGGTGTATCGAGATTGAAACGATATATTCGTTTATAGGCGAATGGTTTTGTAGCCAAACCTTTCGATATGGAAAAAAAAATGGTCAAAAATGGTCAAATCAGCCGTTTTCAGGTAAAACAATCCCCAAACATGGGTATAGATATCGGAGTTCCAGCGGCACCCCCCCTGTGCTAATGTAATTCGAGTAATTGGATACAAACTTGGTCTGGGAATTCCCAAAAACTTTGGTGAAAATTTGACTGTCTTCTTTTAAGGGTCACTGGGAATTCCCAATTTTTTAAGCATATTTTTTTTTTCAAAATGGGAATTCACAATTTTTTTGGATAACATTTTGGTCTGGGAATTCCCGAAAAAATCACATGTCTTCTTTAAGGGGGTGCCATTAATTTCTGGAATTGCCCATAATTATGATTATACTTGACATAGGTTAACTGAATTTTAGCTTTCTTTGGTGTATTAAGGGATCTGGAATGAGCGTTTTGAGCGTTTCGACAGTATTTTTTGTGGGACATGAGAGCACATCAGACATATCGAATCGCATTCTGAATACGAAGAATATCTTTCTGATATCAAATAATTTTCATTTTTTGAAATTCACGATATAATACAAATTTTATGATAAATTATTAAAATTTGATATTTTTCACATTTTTGATATATAACAGTCCTCGAAGTAAATTTTACAAATCTAATGATATATTCTTAAAGCGTATGTAACTGGGAGGAAAAGCCGACGATCAATTGAAAATAATATTTGGACCATTCATATTGAAGATAGGCCTATGGATTTCCCCCCCCCCAAAAAAGACCTATTTTTTTGGTGTTTTGGGGAAGAAATCCATATCTTCAATACGAAAGGTCAAAATTTCAAAAATCAAAATTATCTGATATCAGAAGGACATTCTTCGTATTCAGAATGCAATTCGATATGTCTGATGTGCTCTAATGTCCCACAATAAATACTGTCCAAACGTTCATACCCCAGCCCTTAAGTCTGAATCATTTCCTACTACTGCAGCCTTCCCCCTTCTCCACCAATCAATGTTGAGTATCACTAGGGATTCTTTCTTGCGATTTTACATTATTCAATGCGATTTTACATTATTTCATGCGATTTTATATATTTTTCAGTGATTTTGAAATTTTGGCTAATTTTTACAATAATTATTTTACAAACAATTTTCATAATGTAATGATTTTTACTGTTATTTCACATAATTTCCTGCAACTACATATTTTTTCTTGTGATTTTATATTTTTTCATGTGATTTTATATTTTTTCATGTGATTTTATATTTTTTCATGTGATTTTATATTTTTCATGTGATTTTATATTTTTCATGTGATTTTAGTTTTTTTGCCAATAATTTTATGCGATTTTACTGAATTTTATAATTTGTACGACTTTTTTACCAATACTTTAGAAAATTTTACTAATTTTGTCAAAATGTTCCGACATGTTAAAATAGTTTGCTGTTTTAATGTGATTTCCCATGTTCCCCATGTGACATGGGGCCTACATAGGCCCATGGGCAGATTTACTATAGGGCAGAGTGGCCCCAGGCCCAGGTGACACGGTCTTAGGGGGCCAAAACTGATACCCCATGCCTGTGTATGTGTGATTTTGACCAAATGTTTTGCGCGGTTCGCGTGCATTTGTACTATCTGGATCATAAGCCACGGATATAATGCAAATTATGCTACTGTGCTTATGAACCTCAAAGGAGGATTTCGTGATCCTGGCATCCTCTTTTTATGACATTTTTCAGTAGATCTCCACGAAAAAAGCTTATTCCAAAAATTTGAGTTGATTCCGAGTTTGCGTTTGCGAGTTATGCATGCATGATTTAGTTACACTGCTCCATAGCCCACTGTTGTATAATTTCGTTCTATCTGTTATACCAGAATGAAATTCAAATGTGACGATATTTTTGCTAAACGAATTAATCTGTAAGAAATTTTGGGTACATAAAACATTATGTAGCCAGAGGTTTCTAGTGGTATAAAAATCTCAACTTTTTTTGAAAAAAAAAGTGGGGTGATGAGGCTGTGGATCACGAAATGCCCTTTTAAATCCTTTCATTTATAAAATGAAAAAATAATGTTTGTTATACGATATTAATAAAGGGGTGGGGGTAAACAAAGTTTTGTCTGTCAAAAGAGGGGGTCAAAAAGTTTATTAGCGGTCCATGCAAGGGGGGGGGTCAAAAGTTATCTTGGGAAAAATTTGAGGAAAACCAACCCCCCTACCAAAGTATTAATGAACACTCCCTAAATATCCGCTACTGCACTCACTTCCCTCATAGACTGTAAACCTTCCCTGCACCTTTCATGTTCATATCATGGTAGACCTGACCACATTTTTGTAGATTTTTTGGCCTTGAATATTGAGCACTCCCCTGAACCTCAGATTAAAGTGACCACTATTATATGTTCCAAGCTTTAGATACACGATGATCCGAAACATCTATGTACAAAAAATAATGTAGCTGTGCACACATACCCTGCTGTGATTAAAGGCCACATAAAATTAATCTTTGTTCTCGTCCGGAGGATTTTGAATTAATGGGAGGGAGGTGGGTTTTTTTTTCAATGTAAGGCAGCATTGGTACATAGTTTTCGGTGTTTTCCAACAGTACATCTAACAGATATAACAGTGCTCGAAGAAACGTGGAGGCCGACCCCCCCGGGACACCCCCCCCCCCCCGTGGGGAGAAGGGGCACCCATAAATAAGGCCTACGCATCGAGATAAAACATATATACGGTAGGCCTATTCGGATCCGGGATGTGTCGGTCGCTCTAGAGGTTCGACGTTCGCTTTTATGCAAGAAATGATTAAAAATCTAAAATGCCTTAACATTGGTCCCGATTTGACATCAAATTTTAAGCGCTCTTTAGAAAACTCATTGTTCATTGAATTGACAACTGACTAGGCGAATTCGCACGAGATTTGCGATTCAAAGAGATTTGGCCATTGCTCATTGAAATGAATCTCGTATATGGACAATATAAGTGTGCTCTTTCATTTAAGGGATGGGGTATGGACGTTTGGACAGTATTTTTTGTGGGACATGAGAGCATATCAGGCATATCGAATTGCATTCTGAATACGAAGAATGGCCTTCTGATATCAAATAATTTTGATTTTTTTTTAAATTCGCAATATAATACACATTTTGATGGCAAATGATTAAAAATTGATATTTTTGATATTACAGTACTTGAAGTAAATTTTATAAATCTAATGATATGTACTTAAAGTGTATGTAGGTGGGAAGAAAAGCCAACGATCAATTGAAAATTTTGACCTTTCGTATTGAAGATATGGATCTTTTTCCCAAAACACAAAAAATTAGGTCATTTTGGGCAAAAATCCATATCTTCAATATGATAGGTCAAAATTTTTCAATTGATCGGCTTTTTCCTCCCAGCTACATACACTTTAAGAATATGTCATTAGATTTTAAAATTTACTTCCAGGACTGTTATATATCAATAATATGAAAAATATCAAATTTTAATAATTTGTCATAAAATTTGTATTACATCGTGATTTTCAAAAAATGAAAATTATTTGATATCAGAAAGACATTCTTCGTATTAGGAATGCAATTCGATATGTCTGATGTGCTCTCATGTCCCACAAAAAATACTATCGAAACGCTCATTCCAGATCCCTTAAGTACTCTCTTAGACAAGGTTGTGTTTGTATAAATGAATTCAGTTATATAAACACAGCCTCGTGAAAAGGACATGTTGACATAAATTAATTGACTGTGTAGTTATAGTATCATTAACAGATTCTATACGCTATAGCAGAACAACAAGCACATACAGGCAAGTATTTTGCCAGTCATGATGCAGTCATGTCTACAGTAGAATTCACCTCGACCTTTGCAGGACTTAAACCCCATTAAAAGCTATTAAACCAAGATAACACTCATTGAAACAGCTCAACTGATTAAATCGGATCTTCTCTGGCTGTGCACATGTGTCTGTTTTATATGTGCGATATAGCAATGAGCTGCCATAATACAGCTTCAGTTGGGTAACCGATTATAAAGGAAACGCAAGGAAACAATGGTAGTGGACCTTTGTTCACGAAATGAGACAATGGCCTGCTTTTTGTTAACCAGCATTCTTGAAAATGAGCAACATAATGATTGTTGACTTAACACGGTTTGGAAATAATTTCTTCATATTTTTGGTGTTATCTGTCGTTTACATATCCTTCCTAAAACACAAAAGTGCGACCCTTTGTCAATCACCTACAGTACCCAATTTCGGCATACTATATAAGAAACTCATCATGATGAATGCCAGAGAATAGTTTAAATGTAGCTTGTACCGTTTTTTGTGGCATCCTTCAGAAGTGAGCGGTCCGATACCAATATTTTCGGTCAAATCTCCATTCAATTAACACGGGGAGTTGGCTAGCTATGCCTTGCCCTCACTCATATTTTACAAAAGTGCGACTATTTTTGAACATCTAACCTAGCTGTAATTTTAGGTCATGTTAGAGAAATATATTTGCTAGAAGTTTGGAGAATAAGTTAAATATTGGCTGGTTATTTTTCACACAGTGATGTTAACTAGGCAAGTGTCCATTCTTCCAACATACATCATTTGTAGAGGTCACGCGTCAATGGTGAGAGCACTGTGTATTTTGTATAGGAAAACGGACAGTAACTGCAGTATGTATCAATAAAACTATAATGAGGCTATTAATGTAGCCCAACTGTACGTACAATCTGGCAATACCGCTAAATCTTAAAGAAATGAAAAATATCTGTTGCAATCAGGGTTGCAATTTTCGGATTTGCATAAAAGTAATTCATCCAAGTTGTAAAACAATTATTTCTTTCAATACAAACACATTCCTTGGTAGACAACTTTATAGCACTGTTTGAATATCAACATGAAGTAGTAATGACAAATTTAAATGTACACTATCGCCTCTGTAGTTTCCTGATTACATAGACAGTACGATTATTTTATTCTGCCTCCGCCAGGAGGTAGTATGATTTGAAATTTACACCTAAAATGCCGCACATGGCGCGGCATGTAGGCCGATTGTACAAATTTATATTCTGACAAGTACTCTAATTTCCGCCCAATATCGAGAGCCCAATATCCCCCACCACTTTGCGCCATACATAAATTCGCCTATCGCCATTTCCGAATGTTCAAAAAGGTAATCACGCTTCCTCAGCATGTGCAATAAATTAGCATTAAAATTAATCTTATTCTATAGGGATTCTAGAAACACCTAGCACGTGGCGCCAATGGTGCGAGTCTATCAAGCTCATGAATTATGCATTAGAATTTTTTCAAACTCATATGTTGTATAATTGAAGACCGAATTAAAAAGACTAGCTTGCGTATGCCGTCCTGTCAACCAGACCAAAAATGCCATACTGCGCAGGTCAGCAACCAATCACGGCGCGCCTTTGTCATGACGTCAGACGCAAACTAGTATTTTTAATTCGGTATTTAATTATGGAGCTTTATGGGTTGTAGCCTCATCACATCAGCAATATCGTAGAAATCAAGTCGGACAACCGTTATGCTGTGTGTGGCAATGGGAAAACACATTAAACAAGGTTTAATTTCATGATTACATGAAACCTGATTATCAATGCAAAAACTTTGGCTGGAGAAGTTGAAGCTGACGTTCATGGCGACACTTTGGATGTGATAATTTGACATCATGGATTGTTTTGTGCAAAATTTGAGGTATTTTTGTGTCATTTAATACGCGGTGAGTCAGCAGGCCGACTGGCATGCATGCTAGGCTCGACTAGGCCGCAATCATCGTGCATGCGTGTCTACATCATAATAATAGGTTGAAATGATGGGATTGAAAAGACCGGCTAGCTATTTGATTTCTCTGCATACGAGATGTATGTGCTGTGCCGTGTTCAACTATGATGCGCCTAGCCGCGCCTATGACCGGCTTCATTGCTGTTAAAATACATGTACTAAAGTATTGCAATTTTATTGCGTTGATATAATTCGGAATAATTCGTTTTAAAGTATTTGCTTCCCATGCGTGGTTGGTCATGTTGGTGGTATGTATGTCAGTTTTTTACATTCTACTGAGTACTGTTGCAATATTTTTGTATGCATACCCATGACCGTTTCAAGACTATGACTGAGAAATTTGCTTTTTGTTTGTTAAGATAAAATAAAAATAAAATGCAAGAATCATCTTTCCCCACACAATACTTCTTACAAACAAGGTGTTGATATTGGCCCTTTCGATGCAAAACAAAGCACAAATGAAGGAAAGAAAACAAAACAATAATGTTTTTGATTTTTTATTCAATTACACATACAAAAAGTAATGGCCTATGAAAAGACCCCCCTAAATATAATAATATTAATATTATTTTAGTCCTGAATACAAAATGTAATAAACAAGCATAAAAGAATCTGATACGAAAATTTGTTACTCTGAAACGTTACAATTGTAATTTTCAGTCAAAAATCCACAAGAAATGACTCTTGATACAACTTAGGCCTATATTTTAAAAAACAGAAACGGCTGCCTGCATCTGGAACTCTTCATATCTGAAAGTTTGAAGGTCTTATTTCATACATCAGAATTATCTGCAAGGTGACTTTAGGTGACCGTGGCCCTATTGGCTAATGCACAAATTTAGATTTTCTTTCTATTTAAATAATAGGCCTACTATAGTACTTAAAGCTTATGCCCTGTAGATTACATTCGGTTCTTGAGATATGGCCTGTCAAAATGGCGCGAAACCAAAACAAAAAATTGGCAACAACTTTCTTTTATTTTCTATATTTTGACAAGTCCAGTTGCCAGATGATTTTCTAATTACATGCATGAATTATGCAAAGTAAAGATTTCAGATAATCAGATACAATTAAAAGAGCTATGGCACTGAGGCATGGTAGGCCTACATGGGTAGAACACACACTATACTACAAAATTACGGTTGCGTTTTGGCAAATTTCAATTTGCATAATTAATCAGGGCCACTTATTAGAAAAGTTGATTAGGGCCCAAATTAATTATGCAAATGGAAATTTGCCAAAGGCATCCATGGGTTTTATATCTTATTTTGTAGCCGATCTGAACATTTTACTTTGTATAACTCTTGCATATATAATTAGAAAATAAGGCCTAGGCCTACCTGACAACATTGCATAACAAAAAAAAAAGAAAGCCATTTTGACAGGCCATATTTTGGTAACCGAATATCCGATTAAAATAAAATTTTCAGTCTTGTAATCAGGAGAGAATGGGCTCACATATTTAATCAGACAAAAATCTATATCCAATAGCGTTACCTTATAGCTAGCATTATAAGTGTCTCCTTAACTAATAACAAAAGGTGCCCATTGGTATCTTGGAGGCATTGTCTTTTTTAAAGACATTTCTTGTTTTTATTCTGCGTTTCTCGCCCAAAAATCCCCAAACATGGGTATAGATATCGGAGTTCCAGCGGCACACCCCTGTGCTAATGTAATTCGAGTCCCGATTCGAGTACACCCCCAGTGTGCTCTATACCGTTATTATTAAGCCTATTCTGTATTAAATTTTACCAAAACATTCGAAGGTATTGAGTTGATTTTAATCTGTTTTTCTTTTCTTTTCTTTTCTTTTTTTTTTCTTCTTTTTTTTTTTTTTTTTTTTTTTGTTTTTGTTTTGAATACCGAATCCTATAAGTTTTAGGAGCGGAGAAGTTGAGGAAGTACGAGAGCCAGGAAATAATTTTATACGGCCTAAGCCAGGACTGCCCTTCTAATTAAGGCCAGGGACGCACTGGAAAGTTCGAGTTTTTCTCATGCAAGGTTCTTGCTGCAGTTGCTTGGTTCTTGAAACCATTTATTAATTCCGTCAAATCTTTATTTTGTTATTCCTTACCCAAAATGCTGAAATGATGTTAGTAATAACTGCTGGGAAGACTTTCTGTCCAACCAGGAAAAGTAAAAGAAACACCACTGGCTATTTTAGTCGTTTACATTCTATGGCGGACATAAAGTCATAATTATATGTCAAAATCGCTCTGTTAAACTACTAACACAACCAATTTGGCCGATTCCTTTAGGTGTAAGTTGGGACATGTTTAAACATTACAAATATACCAAAAGTTCAGGTTTGAAAAAAAAAAAGATCGTACATATGGCTTTAAATTAAGACCATTCATGCTATTTGGCATATTATATAAATCAAACACATTGTTAATCATTTTTGTTCGTTTGTTTATATCCGGTCGGAAACAGGCTTGGGTCCTAATGGGACCAGACTCAAACAAATTGCCCAAACTAATGAGCAAACGGGCTTTTATCATGTGTTTAAATACGCAAATATTGAAGAAAGAAAAGGAAAGGCCATTTCTCTAGGAATTCTAAGAAATTCGATAAATTACATTTAAAAAATTCGATAAATTACATTGGGTTTATCCCATATATCCAGCCTATTTATCATTTTTCTATTAAAGATACCAGATGACCATGACCTGATGAGTGAAGCCTTCTATTTAATCAACTATGCATCTGTCACAAGGTCATCACTACATTTATGGCATATAAACATTTAATCTGACTAACTATATGATCGCGATTACTATTATTATTATATTAAGGGGTACTACACCTGTGGTAAATTTGACTATTTTTTTGTATTTTTCTCAAAAACTAATAACACACTGGTAACAAAAAGTTACATATATTATTGGGGCAAGGAATCCAATTACTACACTGAAATTTCAGTGACTCAAGACAAGCGGTTCAGTATAATATGATAGGAAATGAGGTACATCATAGCGGTACCTCATTTCTTATCATAAATAACGAACCGCTTGTCTTGGGTCACTGAAATTCCAGTGTAGTAATTGGATTCCTTGCCCCTATAATATACATAACTTTTGTTACCACTGTGTTATTAGTTTTTGAGAAAAATACAAAATAGTCGCAAATTTATCCAAGGGTGTAGTACCCCCTTAACATGGCACCATATTATTTCTGCCTAACTTTCCAAGGTTCCGGTTGCTTCCAGCACATGCACAGTATCGTCTCATGTTTCATTGCTGGATAGCGGCCGCTTTTGAGGATGTCGCGATTGCTGGATGTCGGCCGCTTTTGCTGGATGTCGGCCGCTTTTGCGAGATTGCTGGATGTCGGTCGCTTTTGCGAGATTGCTGGATGTCGGCCGCTTTTGCGGGATTGCTGGATGTCGGCCGCTTTTGCGGGATTGCTGGATGTCGGCCGCTTTTGCGGGATTTCGATAGCGGGATTTCAGCATCGCTGAATTTCGGGATAGGATAGCGACATTGCCATTGGCGCACTAATTTATCAGTTTAAGCAGGTGGTGCATTTTAGGCGGGTGGATAAAGTTAGGCGGTGGCGCGATTTAGGCGGGGCGCATTTTAAGCGGTTGGCGCATGCAGTGCAGCGCAGCGGCCGCAAAGCGGTGTTTTTTAGCGGGTCGGCATTTCAGATGCGGGAGCGGTTAAGAGTTTGTCGGGTGGAAAGAAAACCCGCTTTTTGAGACACTGTTTACTTTTCTCGGGTATAAAATCAGCGGAGGCGGCCGCAATAAGTGATATATCGGGTTATTTTCTGCATGTCGCTAAGTTACCGATATTGGAAACCGAAAGCCGCAATTTGCATTGAAATTACACGTTAATTTGTTGGCGGGTCGGGGGTCCGCTCTCGCTTTCCGTACTACGCCCCCTGGCCCGGGGTCCTAGGGGGTCCGTAAAAAGCATACCTTAATGGGTCCATAAAAGCAAAGAAAAGATACCTCAGGGGACCAAAAAGGGGCCGTGCGATAATTCCGGGCACGTAATGGCTCTCGGCGGCACTGATGCTAACTATCGAGTTTTAACGGTCATGACGGTTTGCCGCTTTGGAAAAAGCGGTGGAGTGATCGATATATATATATCGGTTTGCCGCTGGTCACCGCTGGGCGTTTCTGAGCTGATTGCATCGTGCGTCTGTCGTCAAAGCGGCAATGCCGGCAAGCGGTATGACACTCTGAGCATGCAATCGCTTTTCTGATAAGTCTAAAAAAAATACTTATGTCTCAAAGCCGTTAGCCGCCGCGCGCGTTCGTTTTTCTTAGCGCGGCCATTCAGCTGAAACCGCAATTTTTTTCATTATTTTGTTAATAGTTGGGTTTTTTTGCCGAAATCATGGAATTCTGAGACACATTTGGAAGAAAATCTACTTTATTCGACACTCGCATTGTTTAGGTATACAACAATAATGATACTTGTACTTCAAATGTGTAAATCTACCACAATTGTATGCTGTGTACTTTTAAACACTTGAAACTGACATCTCAATTCAAAATTAAGTTTTTAAAAAAATCTAAAAAACTGTGATGGGCTTTGAGCTGATTTTACCTTAAAAACGACGGATCGGACGGAAGTTACGTAACAAAAATCTCTATATATACGCTACTCGATTACTAGTTATCAGTACGATGTGCTGCAAATATCTAATTTCGTCCGCAACT